>NC_058133.1:449790847-449854045 GCF_016433145.1 Gracilinanus agilis
AGACAGACAGACAGACAGACAGACAGACAGACAGACAGAGAGCTTGTTTATTGGATAAAGATATAGATTGGTTAATTGGGCTCCTAACCACTGAGGAAGGAGGGGAGACACCAAGTAGACCAAAATACCTAGAATGACTGATAAGTCTGTACAGCCCCTGATATGAAAGGAATTTTTACTAACCCCTGTCTTCATTTTTATCTGGCTTACTCATGATTGGTATGTTCAAAGATACTTGGGGTCAGCTTCTCCAGAACTGCCACATTTGAAAAAGGTTCTAGCTTTTTGTCATCCTTATATAGTTCTAGCTCTAATTACTATGTACTGCTCAAAACCAGCCTTTAGTTCTGGGCAGGGTTAATTCCTAGAACTATCTATATGCTGCTTTATCTCTCAGTACTGGAAGAAATATTGAGAAATAATGTTGAAGTAGATTAGTACATCTTGTATCCTTTCTCTCTGTCTCTGTCTCTCTCTGTCTCTGACTCTCTCTCTTCCCCCCTTTCTTTCTCTCTCTTCTCTTCTCTCCCTGCCAACACAGCCTAAGAGATTAAGATTGTCACTTTTTCTGGGAGTGGAGTGTGGAGAGCAGGCAGCATAACCACACTATTGCCTAACTTTTTTAATAAAATAAATCTGATATTTTTTCAGAGAAAGTAATATATAGCTATTTCCCCCACCCTGTTCTTGTGAGTTTGACGTGTGAGCCTGTTTTAGATCTTACATTTATCCCTAATTAATTTCATCTTTTTAGATTTAGCCCAGTTCTCTAGTATGTGATTGATTTTGACTCAGTGTTCATAGGTTGATAAACAGAACCTGAGAGACTTTGAGGACTTCAAGTCCAACTGCCTTATTTATAAATGAGGAAACTTTGTTCCAAAGTGCTTAAGACAATTTACTCTTTCATCCTTCATTAGAATAATTTTCCTATGAATTGTTTTTAGATTTTCAATCATAAGAAATTTTCCCTTTTGCATTGACTGTTCTCATAGGGATTTTTATCTACTTAATCCTATTCTGAACTCTGAAATTGATGTAGAGTGTATATCAGGCTACGTGCCCTATTCCTACCCTTCTCTATTATAAAATATATGAGTTAGAGGGATATTTTTGTCTTCAAGGTTTCCATCATTTTTATTTCAGCAACAAGTTTCTCCTCGCTGGTCAGAACCAGGTGCAGTATAGCTTTTCTCCACCTTTTGAAAGATTAAATTAATTAAACCAAGTCAAGCTGCTCTGCTTTTGGCAGAGTGTGCAGTCCAGCAGATGTCCAGTTAATTGAAGTCCCTCATATCTACTATGTCATGCCTCTATGCCAAGCTTGTGATGTTACCTTAACTCTCATCAGTTTCTGGCTTCTATACTGGTGCTCTATAGTTTGATCCCATGATAATATTGCTGCTTTTTCTCCATCTGCTCATCTTCCCTTAAATATTCTTTTCCATGTTTTAATCTTTCATGACTTCCTTACATGAACATATTATCTTAATATAGAATGACATCCATTTGTTATGTGTCATCTTTTTGTTATTGTTCAGTTTTTTCAGTTGGTGTCCAACTCTTTGTGAATCCATTTGGGGTTTTCTTGGCAAAGATGCTGAAGTGGTTTGCCAGTTCCTCCTCCAGCTTATTTTACAGATGAGGAACTGAGGCAAACAGAATTAAGTGACTTGTCCAGGGTAATATAGCTAATAGATGTCTTAGGCAGGATTTGAATTTAGGAAGATGAGACTTCCTGAATCCAGGCCTGGGGCCACTTAGCTACCCATATGTCATCTTATTTTTGAAAAAAAAAGTACAGGTCCATATTCCAATCATTATTCCCATGACTACTCCATATTTCTTATATCAAATTTATTTGATGCATAAATAATAAATGACGAGACCAGGATTTGAATCCTGGTCCTGTGACTGTAAAACTTTCCACCAGTCCAGATTGCCTTCTATTTCAGGGGCTTGTTCTTTGGACAGACTGATGTGTCTATCCACTTAATCATTCATTGTCTTTATTCTTTTATTTGTATGCAGCATATATATTTTTTCATGTTTGCCCTTATCAATGTTGTCTTAGATTGTTAAGTCCATGCTGGGGAGGAACTACATTTGAATAATTCTCTTTGTGTAGCCAGAAAAAATGGCACTACACACAGTTAGCTTCTTAAAAATTCTTTTTGATGATGATAAATTATGCTGAACACTCTGAGCAGGAGAAAAAAATCCATGAAATTTGCAAGTGACATAAGGGCTAAAAACTGACCTCTTTTAACAGGGTACTTTTAAACTGTGGCTATATAGTAACTGTTGGTTAAAAAACTGAATTAATAGCAGTTCCTCAACAGCTCATTCTGGAATCCCAAGGAGTCAGGTGTGTGTGTGTGTGTGTGTGTGTGTGTGTGTGTGTGTGTGTGTGTGGGGTGGGGANGTGTGTGTGTGTGTGTGTGTGTGTGTGTGTGTGTGTGTGTGTGTGTGTGTTTTGGTAGTGTTGGTTCAGATGAAGTCTTCATTCTAAGATTTCACTTATTTTTCTTTAGTATAGTTATTGGTCTTTTTAGTTTTAAAATATTGAAAAGAAAAATAATGTAGTAGTATGACCACCAGCAAGAGTAATATTTTATGAAATCTAGTTATTATTTCATGTGTAGCTTCCTTGGAAGGATTGGTATACTATATCTAGTCAATGATTTAAAAGGGAACACCGTAGGAATCTTTTGAACAAAATAGACAGATAACTCAAGGAGCCAAAGGCCTATGTCATCTGCAATTCAAAATAACTGGGCTTACTTAGGAAACTGCAAAATTCAAGCAAAAGATTATGGCAAAGGTTTGTGTGTGTGTGTGTGTGTGTGTGTGTGTGTGTGTTGGGGATATGGAGGATAGGAAAGATTGGCATCAGTATTTACAGATTCCATGTCCTTCTCCAGCTCATTTTACAGATGAAGAAACTGAGGCAAAAAGGGTTAACTCTAGCACCATAAGAAAATTTAAGTGTAATCACAGAGCTGTGGTTGAACTCTAAGAATGTATACTTGTTGGGGCAGCTGGGTAGCTCAGTGGAGTGAGAGTCAGGCCTAGAGACAGGAGGTCCTAGGTTCAAACCCGGCCTCAGCCACTTCCCAGCTGTGTGACCCTGGGCAAGTCACTTGACCCCCATTGCCCACCCTTACCAATCTTCCACCTATGAGACAATGCACCGAAGTACAAGGTTTAAAAAAAAAAAAAAGGAATGTATACTTGCCAGGTAGATGACAATGTGAAGAGGGTAAAGCAGCCCAGAGAGTAAGTGGGCATAAATACACCCTGTGAGAAGGGTGATAGCTATTTTATGCCCTATTGGCTGTGGTGACATCACATTTTAATCTACTTTGACGATTGGAACAATTTGGGAGCGGTGACATTATTTTGCATTTTGACAGATGCGAATATAGTTTGTTTCAATCCACTGTAGCCATCAGCACCTATCCTTGAGGACACACTGATGTAGAAAGAACTTTACACTTAAATTTAGAAAATTTGTATTTGGATCTTTGTTTTGGCAAGTATTAGCTACATGCCAAGTCCTTTAAGCTCTCAGTACCAGTTTCCTTGTATTAAAATTGTACATAATAGTATGTCAAAATATTTTCTTCATTGGGAGAGTGAAGATCTGATTATTTTAAAAGATTATACACATATATGTATACACATGTGTGTATGCATACACATACGAACATATGTATGCACACACATGCATGCATGTATATACATGCCCAAAATGCATATGTGTGTGATTTGAACCCTCACACATATTTGTCATCTCAAAAGTCACTACCAACCCTTTCATATTTCCTGGAATTCCACTACTTAAAAAAAAAAAGCATTAATTTGAGTTTAGAACATTTTCTCATTTCATTCAAACACTTTCCATTGAAAAGAATATAATCTCTTTGAGAATGGGGACTATTCAGATTTTTGTCTCTGTTTTCTTAGTGCCTGTCTGGCATGCAGTGGGCTTAATAATTGATTGGTGAACTGAATTTCCAAGAATTTTCTTTTAAAAAGTGATTATGCCAACAAAAAGAATCAAATAAATAAACATAATCATTAATGAAAACAAGTCAGAATTAGTTAAAAGGTAGCTGACACGGAAATGGTAATAGGAGAAGAAGGGTATGCGAATGGCAGAGACACATCTGACAAAGACGATCAGTTTATTTCATAATTATTTCCAGGGCTGCTTCTGTAAGCACCCACGAGGGATGAGAAACTCAGAAATTTCAAAGCAGAGGGCTCCACTAAAAATGGCCAGCCTCCCTCTTCTTCCTGACCTAGAATGCTAATTTGAAGACTAATTAGCAGAAAGACCTTCTGATTTGAAAAGTCTTGAGAGTGTTTCAGCAGCAAGGCAATTTCTTAAGTAGGGCTCCATCCCAAGATTCCTAACTTTACTTAGTATATAAAAATAATTATACATCTGGCTTAGTCATAATTGCACCACATTCCTCCACATGAAAGTCTATGGATTATGTAACTGGTGCTATTGATTCTCCATATTAGAGACTCTAAATGAAAGGTTAAGAGGAAGCTTGGATCAGCAAAGTTGGAGGGTTACTAATTCTGCTTTCAATGATTTGGAAGTTTAAGCTTTTGCAATAGAAAATAGGCCGATCATCTCATGAAGCAGATTACACTTGATTCCAAAGGGAGAAGGGGGAAGGGTGTTGTGCCAGGTGATGTTAGAAAATAAAAGAGAAATCTCACTCCAACTAGATTTGGGCTGGGGACTGATTTCCGTGGCATAGGGAACTTCTAATGAGGAAACAATGTAGATCAGCACCTTCTCCGTAATATTTTAGTCTAAGGAGTGTTTTGTGGGAGCACAAGAAAAGCTTGGTAATTTGATCAGTGTTAAACACTCAGTATATATAAATGGCACAATTTGAACTAACTGAGGTAGTTTCTATCAATAGCATAACTGCTGCTCAGTGGCTTGAAATCTAAATAAATAAAAAAATAGAGATAATGAAACACTTCCCCAGCTCCCCCGAAATTCAATCCAAAATACTTTACTTCACATTGTTTTTCATTAACCCTACTCTCCCCACATTTCCATTTGAGGACTTCAAATGAAGAATAGCCCCTCCAAATTGTCTTATTGGAGCTATGAGCACCTAAAGATTAAGAGCCAACTTCTTATTTCAGTGCGATTCAGAGAAACATTCAATATGTGCCCATTAGCTTGTGAAAAGAGCTGATATTTTTGAGTCATGAAAGAGCAACATGATTAGCAGCCTTTCAATGGAAGGAACTAGGTAAAGAATGAAATATTATGTCTACAGTGCCATAATTAGTGTAGAATAATTAGTGCCTCATCCCAGGGTACTCCTCTCAAATGTTTATCCTCTAGTCTGCTGGCTCCCCAAAATAGTATGCCTCCCTGACCTTAGGCTGCCAGTCACAGATTTGTAGTCATTCTGATGCCACAGTTATAGGACTCACCCTCATCCCTCAGCATATCTTACCTTCTGTCCCACCTCCTCTAGGGTCAGAGTGTCATGTACAAAAGTCTGCCATGAGAGTGCAAACAGGATTCTCTCTAGTTCTTCGCCACTACCTGGACTTCACAAGGGGTTTAAATGAAAGCCAACTGTAGGAAAATGAAGGGAAGATGATGCTTTCCCATAACCAGGTCATCTTTCATTCCCTCAACACTCCACAGTAGCTAGTTTCTTGGAATTTCCACCCATAGATTTGATCTTGTAATTCTTTTCTTCCAATAGTGTGGTGTCTAGAGGGTCTTTCTCTTCACCAGGACTTGCATCCAACGGTTTAAGTTCTCTCTGCAGGTTTGTCCACCTTTCTCCAACCTTAAATAAATTTTCCAAGAACTAGAATTCCAGTTCTGACTCTCGCTGTTGGTATTTTTTTTTCATGTTCACAACATATTATTGAATGTCACCTGTGAGCTTTATAGGAAAGATTGAAAATCTGAAAGTTTGTACATGAAATTTACGTCCGAATCTCAAGAAGAAATTGATATAAGGAGTTTCACAAAAGAGACATTTTTATTTAAGATTTTGCATCTACGTTCATTAAGGATATTGGTCTATAATTTTCTTTCTCTGTTTTTGGTCTGCCTGGCTTTGGAATCAGTACCATATTTGTGTCATAAAAGGAATTTGGTAGAACACCTCCTTTGCCTATTACATCAAATAGTTTGTTTAGTATTAGTATTAGTTGTTCTTTGAATGTTTGATAGAATTCAAAAAGAGACATTTTAGATGAATTCCTTGAATGGGGCCAAGGAAAAAGAACTTCTTGAATCTAGGATACATGAACTTAAGTTTTGTCCTTTAAAATGATCAACTTTGAAGGTCTGGTCACATCATTTGAATTCTCTGAACCCAGTTTTGTCATCTGTCAAATGTAGATAATAGTGCTACTTACCTCAGAAAATGACTATGAGGATTAAATGAGATAATACATTCAAAATGCTTTGTCTACTTTAAAGTGTTATAGATATATAAACTATGGTGGGCATAATAACAGTGATGAAAATAATTTCTAAGACTTGAAAGAACTAAAAAGTAGCCAAAGAATGCTATTAAGGTGATTTATGAATAGAGAAATAATAAGAAAAACACCATTTTGAGAACAATTAAATTAAAATTCTACAAGTTCAGAGAATATCTATTAGTCTTTTTGCTTCATTGTTATTATTGTTCATATCCTCAATTAAATAAGCCAATACTGTTCAACCTTTTGAAATGTTGATGATGGATTGACTATTTCATTATCATGAATCCACAGGGATAAAACCATCCAAAAAGAGAACAATAATATAATAAGTGATTGTTATAAATAATTTAACATATCAATAAAGAAAGGTTCTGTAATCTAGAAGCAAATGAATCTGAGCCAAAAGAGGTAAAGGAGTGCTTTGGAGCATTTCTTGAATTCTAAATAATTTGGGAAAATAAAAATAATAAAAATATGTATCAAAATTTTAGAAAACGCTTTACTTAAATTACCTCATTTGGTTTTCCCAATAACTCTGAGAGATACATATTGCTGTTGTTCTTATCCTCTTTTTGTTTTTAAGGAAATTGAGGTTCAGAAAAATTTAATGAATTACTTGTGGTGATCCAACTAATAAGTGTCACAGTAAGGATTCAAATACAAGATTTTTTTAACTTTAGGTATGGAACTTTATCTAGTATTCTATGTAATTTTCTCTATATGACAGACTCTTCAAATCATTCAATTTATCAGTCAGTGAGTATTTATTAAGAACCCATTATCTTACAGGGACATTGCTAGGTACTATGATGGTAATGCAAAATAAAATTCCTTGCCCTTAAAGAAACTATAGCTGGAGATAACATACACATTAAGTGTATCTAAAATATTAAATGAAATAAAATGTTGTGGGGAGGATTTTAAGGGAGTCAGAAAATAGTTCATATTGGATGTGGTCCTTAAGATGAGGTTTAAAGGAAATTAGGAATTCTAAAGTTAGAGTTAAGAAAGGGATGTATTTCAGGCATAAGATTCAGCTTACCCAAAGGCATAAAATAGGGGAAGGCAGAGTATCATGTATGAGGAACAAGAAGTAAACAAAGAGTAAATATAGGATAGTGTATAAGATCAAAAAGGTAGATTGGAGCCAGACTTGTGAAGGGCTCCTCCAAAGAGAAGAGTTTATCTCTGTTCTTAAGCTAAAAGGGAGCCTATGAAGCTTGGAGAGCAGGTGAGATGCATGGTCCCACCTGTTTCAGAAATGTCATTTCAGTAGCTGTGTAGAAAATAGATTGTAGAGGAGAAAGATTTAAAGCTAGGAACCCAATTATGAGGCTATCACATAAGATAATGAGGTCTCAAGTAGAAAGAAAGAAAGAAAGAAAGAAAGAAAGAAAGAAAGAAAGAAAGAAAGAAAGAAAGAAAGGCAAGAAAGACAAGAAAGAAAGGAAGGAAAGAAAAGCAAGAAAGACAAGAAAGAAAGGAAGGAAAGAACGAAAAGAAAGAAAAGGAAGGAAGGAAAGGAAAGAAGGGTGGAAGGAAGGAAGGAAAGGAAAGAAGGAAAGAAGGAAAGAAGGAAGGAAGGAAGAAGCTAGATTATGAAAAGCTAAATGTAATCATCCCTGAGATAATAGGGAGGTCCTAAACTTTAGAAGGAACTTGAGAATTGGAGCAAATAGGTGACATTGCTATTAAAAAACAGAATAGAAATTCAGATTTTCTGCTTCAGAACTACCTTGACAATTGCTTGCTCACTTGCATGCTGTGGAATGCCACACAAGCCTACCCAAAAACAGAGCAACAAAAACAAATAAACCCTCAATAGAAATTTTAAAAATTAAAAACAACAAAAAAACTGTGTAAAGCCAAAGTTGAAGCAGGTCATTTCCTTACAGCTTTAAAAATTCTAAGATCCCTAAGAAAATCTTGTGCTCTCAAGAGCTTTAAGTTTTCATGTACCTTAGTTGCTCATCTTACAGAACTGAGGACCTATCTTACTTTGGCATCCATCCTGAAGGCTGTTTCTATATATTTGGCAAATCATCAGGAGATTTCTGTCCTGATAATGGATCATTGTAATGTCCTTGGCAAGCTCTGCATGATTATAATAAATTAACAGCAGATTCACTTCAACCATTACAATTATGATGATTATTAGCAATGCTATTAATAATAACTTTTCTTTCACTGGGCAAATTAAAAAAAAACTTTTTAATGAATGCTCCTTTACATTGTCTCATTTGATCCTAACAAGAACATTGCAAGGTAGGCAAGATAGAGATCATAATCCTCACTAAGCAAAGGCAAGATAGAAATAGGGAAATGGAGTCATAAGGTAAAGTCACAACATAAGTAAATGGTATTATGACTTCTAGGCTAGTATTCTTTTACAGGAAAAAAAAGCAGAGGAAAGAGTTTTGAAACTAATTCTGAACCAACAGACATGCTGTTTACAATATCAGGATTTCCATTAAGTTGTTATAAATTTTGTTGTCATCATGTTTAAAATAAAATTATTTACTTGATTTGAACCGAGGATTGTTGGGTTTCAATTGTGTGTGAGTGTGTATGTGTATGTGTGCGTGTGCATGTGTGTGTGCGTGTGCATGTGTGTGTGTGTGTGTGTGTGTGTGTGTGTGTGTGTAAGAGAGAGAGAAAGAAAGAGAGAAAGATAGTAGTGGGAGGAGATTATTTTGGCAGTGGCAGGTGCAACATATGGACTCCTCAAAATAATGCTTTTAAATGTTTAAAATAAATACATTGGGTTATAGAATAAGTCAATTATATTCAAATAAACTTAAGTGGTATATTTATATATGTCTGTATAATGATCTCCTCTCTCTCTGTCTGTCTGTCTCTCTCTCTCTCTCTCTCTCTCTCTCTCTCTCTCTCTCTCTCTCTCTCTCTCTCTCTCTCTCATATCTAAATACAAAAATCATCAACCTTCCTGATTGCCTTTCACCACTATTTTAGACACATTTTGTTGTTGTTGCTGTTCAGGTTGTTTCAGTCCTGTCTCACTCTTCATGACTTCATCTGGGGTTTTCTTGGCAGAGATACTGGAGTGATTTGCCACTGCCTTCTCCAAACCATTTTACAGATGAGGAAACTAGTTAACTGACTTGCCCAGGATCACACTGCTAGTAAAGTGTCTGAGGCCAGATTTCAAACTGAGGAAGATGAGCCTTCTTTATTCAGGCCAGCTTTCTATTCACTGTTCCATCTGGCTGCAACAGCCAAATTAGAACCCAAAAGAAAGCATCTAGGCACTGAAAATAATTGAAATTTATGTTGTGCTACAAATTCTTTTACATACATGGTCTCATTTGATCCTCATAATCACTCTATTAGGTTGGTATTACCAGTAGTATTATCACTATTTTATAAATAAGGAACTTCAGAAAAATAAAGTGATTGAAGTTTGGCCATATAATTAGCTTCTATGACAGACAACCAAACCTAGATATTGCTGACTTGAGCTCAATGTCTTCCTACTATACCATATTATGCTATTATCATTCCCATTTTAGATTAAGAAATAGCATCCAAAAGGTAAAGCCATTTGTCCAAATTTACACAAGTGAGAAATCAAGGTCTGGAGCTCATGACCTCTAAAACTTGTATCCTCTCTATTCCATTATTGTCATTAGTTGGTAGTCTGTTACTGCTACATCAATTTAAATCTTTGAGCTGTAGGTTAGTTTAAAACTGAGAAGGAAAACAGAATTAGTGGATAACCTAATCTAGTTTCTGCATCTAACCCAAGTGAGAAAAAAACAAGACCTACTGTTTGACTTGGCCAACCATTGAAACTCGGGCAGATTCCAGATTCCGTATCTGGCCACTCTTTACGCTAGAAAGAAATAGAAGAAGAGAGAAAATGTTACTAAGCAGTTCACTTTGCCACTTGGTTTGAATGGGGTGGTGTAAATGATTTTTCAGAGGTCACGAGAAAAAAAGATCTGCTCCCCTTGCAATTAGGATTTTATGTGAGTATATATAAAAATATAGAAAAATATGACTAGTCTTCTCAATATGAACATTATCTCAGACAGGAAGCTCTGAAATGTACATAGCATTTCTTATAGCATATTTAGTATTATGGAACCAACATAATGAAACATGAAACCACTTTGAATAATGGATAGTATATGCCTATGTATTTCCTCCATTTGAATTTAAATAGTAGTCTTTGTGGCTGTTGGCCATGAATAATACCTGGGGAACAAGCAAAATGGAGAAGCACAGTTGAGTTGTGTCCTTTGTGCCCTCAAGAATTAAATCTAGGGGGCAGCTGGGTAGCTCAGTGGATTGAGAGCCAGGCCTAGAGATGGGAGGTCCTAGGTTCAAATCTGGCCTCAGGCACTTCCCAGCTGTGTGACCCTGGGAAAGTCACTTAACCCCCATTGCCTAGCCCTTACCACTCTTCTGCCTTGGAACTAACACAAAGTATTGACTCCAAGACAGAAGGTAAGGGTTAAAAAAAAAAAAGAATTAAATCTAGATTGGAAATGATGTAGTCTTTGAAAGAACTAAACTGGTTTCATTTCTAGTATAGTTTTTGGTTTATATATTAATATTCTACATTGCCATCAACTCACTTCCTCAAACATACCCACATGCACACATATGTATACTTAACATGTTCAACTTTCTCCTAATTGCTATTTCCATATTAAATCCTGCTGAAGTGACTCAACGATGAATAGTCTTAAAATCTGTTTTAAGTTGCTTTGGCTACATTTATTCCTTAACGTTACTTCTTTCAGAGCTGGTTCTGCTATACCTTTTGCCTTTTTCTTAATATGGATTTACAAAGCATTCCATTATGCTACTGTGGGGAATATAAACAGGAGAGTCATTTTATTTGTGGCAATATTTGTGAGTTGAGTTTAATGGATATGATGGGACAATCTAAATGTTGAAACTGCTGACTAAGAAGTCTCTGATTTTTCATCTATTGAGAGACAAAAGCTGACCTGCTTGGAAATAGAAATTTGGAATTTCAATTATGATACTAAACACTGAGCTCAATGTGGAATTCTAAATGAAAACTCAAACTGACAGTTACCTCCATTCTATGGCATTCTCCAGGGACTTGAAGGTTTTAGGGCGACCGCGTAAGAAATTCTGCATGCTATTTAGAGCATCCATTGCTGTACCTAGATATTCAACCAAAATATCAATATTAAGCATTCAAATTTATATTAACAGACATTCGAAAACATTGATAATAATAAATATCTCAAAACATTCTAAAGTATTGATAATACCTAAATTTTTTTGAAAAACTACTTTCATAGGTCTATATGAAGTCCCCAGGTTCCATCTATGTTTATAGTAGGATAATAAATATTTACATTGATACAGTGAATTGATATTTTAGAAGTCATTTACCTGCAACAACTCTGTAAGATAAATAGTACAAATACAACTATAAATAAGCAAATTATACATTAAAATAGGCCCTACTACACTCACCCTCTAACTTCCTATGTACCAAAGGCCTATGAGTAACTTAACAACTTACCTTCAACAACATCAATCATGCAGAGACCCAATA
Source organism: Gracilinanus agilis (assembly GCF_016433145.1). Classification (NCBI taxonomy): domain Eukaryota; kingdom Metazoa; phylum Chordata; class Mammalia; order Didelphimorphia; family Didelphidae; genus Gracilinanus; species Gracilinanus agilis. The sequence continues at coordinate 449,802,909 of NC_058133.1, forward strand.
AACTTGGCACCAAATTGGCTGATGCTGTATGGACTGCAATAGCACCACCCATGCTGTGGCCAATCAGCATGATGGGAGGAGGAAGATCTCCATACATAGCTTCAACCACATTCCCTACATCCCTGACAAAAGAAAAAATAAGTATTAGAAGAACAAAAGGAAGTAGGAGGAATTCTCTAAGTAACCTTAATATTAACATCTTTTCCCCTATTTCCCTCCTATTTAATAATCTATGATAGAAGTTATATTTCAGAGAAGTAACTATGAAAGTTCTATGGCCTGTCCTGAATTCTTACCTATATAACCTGCCTAACATGAAACCAAAGAGCAGCATGGGGGTTTAAGAAATTTGTTTCTGAATTNTCTCTCTCTCTCTCTCTCTCTCTCTCTCTCTCTCTCTCTCTCTCCCTCTCTCTCTCTCATATCTAGGAAACCATAGACTCCAAGTGCAGAATCCCCAATTTACAGAAAAAAAGGACTTACTTTGGGATCAGTAAGAAGTGAATTCATATTTGTTGAGTTGTGTTCCAAAATGCAATAAAATTGAAATGAACAGACCATGGCCCTATAAAAGATACTTTTCTGGGAGGAGTAACTACAAGACTATAAAATAAACTAACCAATTTTAAAAAATTAATTAAAAATTAATAATATTTTATATGTTTCTGGATTATTTTCTAAATGGTATTAGGAAAGTCCTAATCTTTAAACTAATTCTTTCTTTTTTCCTTCATCTTTTAAAGTCTCAATAATCTTTGTCTATCAGCATCCAAGTTCTAGCACAATACAAACAACTTCTGTTATAATGTCTATTAGATATGTTATTTTCCATTCTAATTAGTACTACTATAGTAACAGTCTTTTACATGGACTTTAAAGATCACTTCTTAATGTATATTCTTATCTCCCTCATTTCTATTGTCTAGACCATTCTACTTTTTTCTCTTTTTACTTTTTTCTGGTCTTTAACTTTGAGTCAATGTCTCTGATATCAAGAAATATGGATCTGAATTGTGGTTTTCATGCTTACTGCATAGATTATCTTGGACAAATTATTTAACCTTCTTGGGTTCCAGTTAATTAATTTATAAAATGAACATGGATTACGTAGCATCTGAGATGCCTTTCAGTTCTATCTTGCCTGGGTCAGCATAGACAAATCACTTAATCTCTATGCAACAAAGTTAAATCTTTAAACTACAAAAGAGTTGTTATTCTACATCAGAAAGTTTCACACTGAGAATTACACACACCAGTGACAGCATAGATCTGGACTACTCTTAATACTTCTATTTTTCTATCATCTAAATGTATATATCTCAAGATCATATATCCATATCCATATTTATCTAGCTAGCTTTTCCTCTATACAAAATGAATCTAGTTACATATAAAGTTAATGAAAAAAAGTGGACCAAGAACCTACAGTCTGAGGTCATTGCCAGATGAGAAAAATGATAACCTTAAAACTGCATATAATAATAAACATGTACATATATAAATGCAACAAGCATACATGTGCATATGTGTATGTATATATGATACATACAAATGTATATATATGTATATGTATATAATTTGTAATGTACATTTTGTATGTTGTATTTGTTATTGACTTTCTCAGAATTTGGAAGAGAACTTTTCATGCTAGTAGTAAGACTTAAGTACATTATTTGGAAAATCTGTTTAGTATTGTTGTAGTTGCTTTTACCAATAATAGATATGAAATAGAAGATTGCAAGTTCATGAAGGAATAGAAACCATTGCTATTTTCTCCCCATCTTTATACTTCCGGAATATAGCACAGTACTTTAAAGACAACCTCCTACCTCCCTCTCCTCCCTGGCTGGAAATAGATCTGGACCTGCAATTTTATCTTTGTGTGGAACTTCCTGCATGGAAACTACCTCCACCAAGGCCAATCACCAACTCATCTCTAACTCATAATCTTAGAGAGGTGCCCGGGACACTATGAGTTTAAAGAACTTCTTGTTTATAGTAAAATTATTCCTATGTTTCAGAGGCAGGTCTTGAATGCAATTTGTCTTGGTTCCAAAAATGACCTTTCTATTATGCCACTTTATCACATGCTTATTACCTTTTACAAAGTGTTTGCTGAAATTGGCAGAATTTAATAAATGTGTGTTAAATAACAAAGACTATTTCCATGTAAAAAATTTAGGACATTTAACTTAATGAAGCCTCAAACTGAGAAAAATGTAGTTCAGAAAGTGTGTCTCCTTGTTTAAAGAAAATAATTATCTAGCCAATTTTCTGTAATGTTATTAATTCGTTTTGAATCAACAAATATACTCCTCTACACTTTAAGCTAATAGAGAGGCAAAGATTGTTGGGACTGATGCAGTTTCATGGGTCAAATTAAGACTGTAAGTCTAATGTTTTTGAGGATTTGACCGAGAAAAGTTAGTTTCATTCTCGAAATGCAAAACTCGAAACCATACTCATCTCAATGTTTAGTTTGCATTTTAGTGTTCTTTCCTGGGTGGGGAATGAGACATCATATTCCTTGAATGAGTTAATAATATTATCCATTTTGGACAATAATGCTGAATATAGTCAGTGCTATGCCACACATATCCCAATTATTATGCTCATATCTTTGGAAGTATTATCATTTAAATGATAGCACCTTGTGCTTCTCTGGGAGAAAAAATACACTGAGGAAATGCTTTATACAGACAAAAGCAGAGAAATAGTGTATGTGGTTATAAAAGGATATAGATAGGAATTGTTTGCCTTCTATATAACATTGAAGAATTGTAATAGCAACCTCCTGAGCCAGAAAAGGTCACATAAATTATAATTACTTAAAATGTCTGTAACTTATGCTGATATATTCATATACCTTTAGAGAGAGCTTAATATATATTATATATATACACATACATAATATTTATATTTTTCCCATCCTTACCATTGTTCTCTGTGTGCAGGATTAATCCTTTTTTACATTTATAGTTAACCTTTTTCTACAGTAGGGAATCATTATTTTTATGGTGAAGATGATGGTAATGGTGATGAATCACAATATTGACACTACTGGTCATCTTTGAGAGTAGCCGTTCCAAGTTCCCAGCTGAGTCTCTCAATGGAATCAATTGTGATAGAACAAGATAAAATATTTATGGCATATAAATAAAAAAGTACATTGCAAGCAGAAATCCTTGACATTATTATTTAAAATAAACAAAGAAATATTGAATCTTCAGAGCACAGCATGTCCATTTGTAATGAGGAGGCTATCTCAAAGCTACTGAAATACAAAGTGCTTTAATTTCCAATGAGTAGGCACCTTATATCAGATAACTCAACATTCTTAATTAATAAAATTAAGCTTAGCTTGCAAGTAATGAATTGACTGGAACAAAGCTTGTTTGGGAAAGGACAAAAGCATAATCAAAATTCCTGACATCTTTCTGTCTGAAGGCAGCATGATGCATCATTGTGAATAGGAGGATTAGACCTGGAGTCAAGGAGATCTTGGTTCAAATTCCACCTTAAATACTACCAAAGTGTGACCTTGAGGAAATTACTTTACTTTCCCATGCCTTGGTTTCCTCATCTGTAAAATGAGGTGGTTAGAATGCTCCTTGAATTTTCTCTGAGTGAAATTTTAAATCTTAGAATTCTGAAGAACTTCAGGAATTAAAACCCCTTAGTTAAACTTCTTACTCTATTTATCAATCTTCTCTAAACCTTCCTGAGAAGTAGTCATCTAGTTATTTCTTAGAGTAGGAGGGTTAGTGATGCTTTAATCTCTCTTATGGTAGATATCAACAGGTAACTTTTTAATAATATAAATAGTTCACATAAACTAATATTTTGGATGGTTTTCAATAATTTTAAATCATGCAAACATAGAAATAATAGAGGATCTGAGAAAAGAAAGTTTGATAGCTGATGATCAAATCTATTTCATTTATTTTACAAATGAAAAAACTGAAGCTTGGGTAAGTAAAGTGATTTTCCTAAGATCAAAAAGATAGTCACAGAATGACAACAAAAATGATGATGACAATAGTAATGACAATGCCAACAATAACAATGAAATCATATTTGTATAGCCCTCTGAGGTTTTCAAATAATTTTAAACATATTTATTTCACTTAACAGCAAAGCAAGAACTTAAAACTCAAGGCCTCTGACTCCAAATCTTGTAATCTTTCTCCTTCATTCTAATTTAGACCATGTGACCATGAACTACTGCACGGGCATCATGCAGCTATCATATCCCCAAGGTCTTTCTTTCTTCAGGGTAAGTATTCCTATTTTCAAAATAAGCAAGTCATTTGGAATTGAGAAAGTAGCACACTATTTGTCTGTAAGGTAGAATAGAATGAGAGACAAGATCATCAGTATTTTGAATATGAATACTGTGGAAAAGCAAAGCAGATCATCCAGTGTTGATAAACAGATGTATATAATTTACAATACCATTTTCCCAAACCAGAGGTAAAGTGAAGATACATAAAAATGCCACCTGGAGCAGAGATAAGAGAAGAGTTAAGGAAAAGGAAACTATGCAATAATTGGTTGGGAAGAGAAAACATTTCTCTGTTCAACAGATACTTTTGCTAAAGTATGAATCTACATTTCATCTGAAATTGGAATGTGCTGAAACAATGCACAAGTCATACATAATTGATATACTGAGTGGTAAAGGACATAATGGAAAACATGGGATAAAAATAAAATACCAGAATATAAAGCTTTGGGGAAAAGAAGAAAAATCAACAGACAACAAAAGAGAAACAACTTAGCATGCATCTTCATGCAAAGGCATTCCTATGACCTATGATATAAAATAAATGAACAAATGATCGCAATTTGAAATATTAAGCTAGAATACAAATATTTTGGCAAAAATGATTAGTCTATCATAAATACATTTTATATAGTAAGTAAGAGATTAGAAAAAGGTGTAAGAATTTTACCAGCTTGGGGGAAATCAAAATTAAAAGATTGGCAAATTAATGAGTTCCTTTCAAAATTCTCTGAGACTCTTTGATATAGGTACCAGAAATCTGGACTATATTCCTAGTGAATGATCCAAATGCAGTTTTATTATTGTAATTGCTGTCAATATTGTAATTGTTATTGACATGTGGGAAGACACTTTTAGTGACCAAACAAGGAAAGAAGGGTTAAAGTAGGTGGGGCCTTTGGAACCTTACCTAGGTTCCTGACTCTTATTTAGACTATTGCAATGGCCCCTAATTGGTTGTCCTCCTTCTGATCTCTATCCTTTCTAATTCATCTTCCATACAATTTGTCAATGATCCTTCAAACCACAGGTTTGATCACATTACTTTATTATTCAATAACTCCAGTGGCTTCCTTATGACCTCTGTGCTCAAATACAAACTTCTCTGTCTGGTATTTAAAGCCCATCATAGTCAAAAAAAGATATTCTCAGAGGAATAAGTTAAAACTATCTATAATTATATGGAAAAAGTTCCAAATCACTATTGATTAAAGAAATGCAAATAAAAACTACTCTGAAATACCACCTCATATCTATCAGATAGACAAACGTGACAAAAAGGAAAGTGATAAATGATTGGAAGTACCTGCCAAGCACATAATCAGCATGCTTTCTGTGCCAAGGCTTTTGGTGGACATCCCCTAGCTTACACACCTTTGAATATTTACAAATTGATTTTATCAGTGTGCCCAAAGCTGGACATTACAAAATCTGTTGTGGATCAACTCACTAACTAAATGGATAGAAGCCTTCCCTGATAGTCTTGCCACAACAGCCTTTGTTGCTAAAATGCTGTGGAGGGAGATTGTTCCACATTTTGGCCCATCTACATGCACTGGTTCAGATAAGGCTGTATTTGGTGAACCTATGGCACACGTGCCGTAGCATGCTGGAGGGAGCTGGTCCCTTTCCCCTTGCACCTGAGGATATTGCTCACATGATTCACCCCTCGGCCCAGCAGCCCAATAGGAGAGCTTCCTCCCTCCTCTGTCTGGAGTAAGGTAGGTGGGCTCACATGTGGTGTGAGGGTTCTGGTTTGGACACTCAGTCTCTAAGGAGATCTCTAAAAGGTTCACCATCACTGAGATTGGGAAAATCATTTTACTGATTTCATTTGATCACAGGTCTATTCTTGTTTGGGAATTACTCCCCAATTCCGTACACCCTACCATCCCCAGAGCTTGGGACAAGTTGAATGTATGAACAGAGAACTTAAAAACATGATTGGCAAACTCTACCTTGAGACTCCCTTCAAGTGGTCTGAGATTCTCCCTTCACCCATATTCTACTTGAGTAGCAGACTTAGGGGTGATCTACATGTATCACCATTTGAAATACTTTTTGGACTTTCCTCTATACAGGCCAAACCTTTTCCCCCTGTATATACTGTATAAATGGAGATTTTGAACCTTGGACTTCATCCCCCATAAGTCCATTCGTGGTAGCCAAAAATGTGGAGATTAAAATTAACATGCAAAATACTAACTATTATATTTATGAATATTTTATTAATAATAAACTAACAGAGACCTAACTAAAAGGTTACTAACTGGCCCACTCCCAGAAACAAAAGAGAGAGGGAGGAGTTATAGCCAAATATAAAACAATAATGTGACCATGCAAACATGGAGGTGCAGGAGAGATTAAAGGGAATTTTGGGAAAACAAAGGGACCTATGGGGGATGAAGTCCAAGGTTCAAAATCTCCATTTATACAATACATTATTATTAAGGGGAGACATTTCTATTGTTCCTTATATATAGGAATTACAGGTAAAATTACATGAACTTCACAACTCTGGGGTAACTTGGACTTTTTAATCCATGTTCTAAATTTAGGAGACAATATGTATGTAAAGAACTTTCAGTGAACTAGAGACTCAACTTTCTTGGGAAGACCCCATCTAAGTATTACTAACTAATCCAATTCTGTCAAAACTGGAGAAAAAAGACGCTTGGATTCATTGCTCTCATGTAAAACCAATACTATGTAATGACACTGATTAACTGTATCCTGTCACTTTCATTGTATATTATTGCATAAATTGTCTTTGGATTTGATTTTGCTTTTATTTTTATTCTCATCTTTTTGTGATTAGAAAGTTCGTATGTAAACCTAGTTTATTCTGTTAAAAAATGCTACCTTCATTTATTACTATTTTGTTCTCAGCATTAACCCATATTACATGTTTATTCTTAAATCAGTAACCTAGTAACCTAGCCATACATCCTTTACCAAGTCTACTGTTGTTGTAAATATATATTCATTTTATTGGAACATTATTTTATATTATCATCAGCTTCTTGTTTGTAGGCTCCTAGGCAGTATCATCCTCCTGAGAGGGAATTGTGAAGTTATCCTGAAGGTCAATAGACTAATATCTATTTAATTAATCCATTTTAGGTAACAAAATTGTCAGTTACCTGAACCAGGAGAGCAGATCTCCAGAAGGAGATGCTGTAAAAACCATCATGATTCTAAATGGACTAAAAATATGACAGCAATAGAGGATGTCCCCAGAAATCAAACACTATATCAGGAGACTCTGAGTGAAATTTTGGATATAATGAACTGAAATGTTGGCATATGGGTCCTCCATTCACTTTTGTTCTTCCCAGGAACTATTATTTTATCTTGATTATAAAATACTTGTGCCAAAAAAGGAGAATGCCCCCTAATGGCTCCTTGTGAATGTGCCTGTCCATCATTTTTTTTAATGTTAAGAGACATCCAAAGTGTAGTTAGACCCTCCATGAAATGTATAATATCTTTGGACTCTGATGTACCCTGGTGAAAAAATCCTGGAATGTATAGATATTATATATAGAATAATTCATTAGGGAGACTAACATGTTAATCTCCCAAAGAATCAGAGGAGGGATTTGTGAAATTAAATTATACTCTTCTTTCCTCATCTTTTAAAAGGAAAGTTTAAAAAGAAAACATTTTAGTCTGTATCAGCCCTATCCTTTGACATTGACATATATGTGTACTATGGGAGGACACCAGAAGCCTTATGCCTCCCTGACATTTTGGAAGAAGCTCTCCTCTTGTTGCCCCTGTCTCCTGGCATCCAGAAGACTGGGCCTGTATCATGGACTGGGGTTGTCTGTCCTATCAGAGATACCCAGAAGCAGTGACATCCCTAGTGGTTTTAAGATATGGTTTTAAGGAAGGAGAGGTCTCTTGGTCTGGAATTTTTTTCTGGAATGGCAGTTTTTGGCTACAAAATGGGGACAAGCATAGCAAACCTAGATTAATTAGATGTAGCTAAGTGGTTATATATCCAAATTGCTCATGTCCTGTGTAATAAGGGAACTATGATGTTGCTAATGGAGGCTTGTGTTTGAGAGCTCTGTGTGGTATCATTTGAGTCTTTTAGGCAGGGAGGCTAACTCTACAATATAAGATGAATTGGGTCAGCCAGAGATTGTATGGGTCTGGCTGAAAGATTTTATTCAGCCTCCCTGTAGTCACAAAACTCCCTTGAGGGGAGTAGTAAAGAGCGCCTCCCTTCTGGAGAGAAACTCTTAGCCTATAGGAAGTGAAAGCTGGTTATAGTTCCCTTATTACACAGGACATGAGCAATTTGGAAATATGTATTGCAGGGAAACTGATATATCCTACATCAGACTATTTATTGCCTCAGGGAGGGGTTAGGGAAGAGAAGGAGGAGAAAATCTTAATTCTACAATGTCAGAAATAAATTGTCAAAAATTGTTTCTACATTTAATTGAAACAATAATAACAAAAACCTCATCATAGCCTGGCTCCAGTTTATTTTTTTAAATGTTATTGTCCACTGACTCTCCTTCATTCATAGCCAAACGTGCCTTGCCATTGCTGATACACTACACTCTCTAAATCTTCTTTATGTTATTGTGCAAAGGTTATGCTTTATACCTATAATGAACTCTTTCCTCACTTCTGCCTCTTACAATTCTAGTTTCCTTTAAAGCTCAATTGAAGTCTCACAATTTATATATCAAGTCTTTCCTTTTCTCCCCCACTCATAGTCACTCCCCTGGCAATTAGTCTTCTATTTATATTGTATAAACTTATAAGTATTGTCTCAGCCAGTAGAATGTAAACTCTTTAAGATCATGCAATGCTTAATTTTTATCTTTTTGTCTTTAGCATCTAGAAGAGTATCTAGTTCTTAAGAAATAAGTATTGCTTGATGAGTGACAGCAAAAAGTTAGGATATGTAATAGTAATAGGGAACATTTACTTTATGCTAGGCACTAAGTTAAGTGCTTTACAAGTATAAACTTATTTGATCCTTACAACAACTCTGGAAGGCAGGGGCTAAAACTAGCTCCCATTTTAAAGATAAGAAAATTAAGGAAAACAGAAATTAATGTTAAACAGAGGTTAAGCCCAGGGTCACACAGGTAATAAATATATGATGCCATATTTGAACTTGGATCTTCCTGACTCGAGGCCCAATATTCTATCCATTACACCACCTAGATGCCCCATGGATAGACTAAAAGATAAATAATAGCAGATAGCTTTAAAGTGTACAGGGAGTTCTCTAAATAATACTGAGTTAGGTGAGGCAAATAACCCACCAAAACCAGAACAATGAGGTGCAGAGAGTTAAAGCAATTTGCTAAGGTCACAAAGGAAATTACAACAGATGAGAAGCTATGTTAATCTGATTGCACTTCTGAGGCAGGGCTCTTATCCCATTTTTATGTCATGGATCCCCTGGGAAATCTAATAAAGCCTATAGGAATATTCTTAGAATAATGTTTTTAAATAATTGAGAGAAATGCTCAATTTCTGTTATCATTTAATGAATATAAAGATGTAATTTCTCACCATCAAAGTTCAAGGGTCCCCTGAAATCTATCCATTGACCCCTTTAAGGACTCCTGATTTAAGAATCTATAAATGAAAGTTATTAAATTCAACAAACTGCATTACAATTATTTTTCAGAAAGATAAGAAAAAGGAAGAAAATTCCCAAGCACTTTTGGAGGATGAATTTTTTTTAAACCCTTTAACTTCGGTGTATTGTCTCATAGGTGGAAGAGTGGTAAGGGTGGGCAATGGGGGTCAAGTGACTTGCCCAGGGTCACACAGCTGGGAAGTGGCTGAGGCTGGGTTTGAACCTAGGACCTCCTGTCTCTAGACCTGACTCTCACTCCACTGAGCTACCCAGCTGCCCCCATGGAGGATGAAATTTTGAAAGAGGACAATGCAATGATAGACTATTTGATTCTTAATTTCTTCATTTTGGGGGAGGGAGTCAAGGATAATGGTCAATAGTAGCATTGGAGAAGTATTGGCACATGTGGGAAGCCTGCACTGGGGGGAACTCTCTGTTCCCCCTCTTTCTAGCATCTGAGACATTTTTTTGCATGCCACATCCCTCTGTCCATGCAGCCCAAAGGGAGCATTTTCTTCCTCTGCATTCTGAGGTAATGTGGGGTGGCGGGGAGGGTTCATAGGCAGCTTGAAGTTGCAGTTTGGGCATTTGAACTTGAAAACCTTTGCCAATGCTGATCTATAGATGGGAAATGCTAGCATAAAGATGAATGAATGAAGTGAAATGTGAGACCAGTGAAGTGACATTAAGATAACATCTAGTGGATTTAAATAAGCTCACATCCATCAACATTTATTAAGTGCCATAACTATGTTAGGTGTAAAAGAAGAAAGAAAGAAAGAAAGAAAGAAAGAAAGAAAGAAAGAAAGAAAGAAAGAAAGAAAGAAAAAGGAAGAAAGAAAGGAAAACCCTCTTGCTTTTAAAGACTTTGCATTTTAATGAGTGAGACTACATATATAAAATATATATTTAATTCTGAAAGGTAGTGCTTCACACTGTACTTAATCCTATTAACTTCCTTTTTCCTCCTGGAAAGGGGCAGACATGAATTGTATCAAGATCTCACTTATATTTGAGAATTAAATAAACATACCCTGTGTATAACAACTAACTCACTTTTAGGTTGGGGGGTAAGATAATGGTGATTGAGTCCAGGTGGTCCATTTTCCTGGTGTCTTATTGAGTTTTAAATGAATAAAAATAAAGCTATGAGTGTGATTACAATAGCTTAGAACCACTAGTTATGAAAACTTTTAATATTCAAATAGAGGTTTGGCTCTCTTACCTAATGGACGTTTTCATAAAGCTCTAATTAACTTATTTCCTTATATTTGAAGTGAATTCAATATACTGGAAACATATGAGTAATTGGATCACATAGAGAACATTACAATTTCTATTAATTGAGAGGAAATGGGGGGAGGAGAAGTTGAAAAAAGAGCAGAATACTTTTTGAAACTTTTCTTGGTACTTGAAAAAATGAATACAATCATTATCTTGAGCCCACATCTTCTGTTCCAAGATACCTCTTGGAGTTCACTTTGATCCTTCTTTGCCACAGCTTAATCCTCCTTTCAGTTTCTACTTTTGCCTATGACTGATCATTTTAATTTCTACTAATCGCTTCTCTCCTGTAAACTATGCCTCTCTATTCTTAAATCTCCAACACGTCTCTCAAATACCCATCCTCACTTATTATCATCATAGTCCAAATCATTCTCAGGGTTGTGAGAGAATGTTTTTTTTTCCTTATGAACTAAAAAAATTCCTAGGATCCTAGACAATTTCTCATATTGCTATTACATATAAAAGAAGCAAATACAAGGGAATTTTAATTTTTTGAAGAAAGGCATTGGAAACTAATACTTATGCGTTTGAGCCTTAAAACGTGGTATTATCAAAAGCAAAAGTGAAAAAGGAGCTATTCCAAGGATAGGGGACAGCTGAGGCACAAAGACCAAAGGCAAAATGCTATATAGAAGGAATAGTTCAGTTTGACTAGAATTTGAATATCTCATGCTTCAATAAAGCAAGAAAGCTAGGCTGAAACCAGACAAGGTCTGACCATTACATCCTTCTTTTCAATAAACTACAGTGGTTCCATATCAATCCCAAGATCAAATATAAAATCCTATATTTGTCTAATATAACTAATAACTGAAAGACTTCATAATTTATGTAACACCCCATCTCCACCACCATCACTTTCTTTTCTTCTTATACATTATTTCCTCTATATACTGCTATTTCTCACAAAAGACATTTCATCTCCCAAATCTGAGCATTTTCACTGGCTATTTCCTAGGTCTGGAGTTCTCTCTTTCCTCATCTCTGTTAACTTCCCTGTTTCTCTTTCTTTCTCAGTTAAAAATTCTACTTTCTGCAAAATGCCTTTTTCTAGCCTCCTTAACACTTTTTTTTCTTCCCTCTGCTGTTTACCTTCAGTTTATCATCTATATCTATAGATAGAAACATTTATCATATATATGTGAATAAAAGTCTATTTGTTTATGCATACACAAACACATCCATTTATAACATAAACATACACACATATATTTCACACATTGTTTGCATGCTGTCTTCCCAACTAAACTTTGAGCTCCTTGATAGTGGGGACTGTCTTTTTTCGCTACCTTTCTTTTTAACTTCTGCACTTAGAAAAGCACTTGAAAAAATAGAAGGAATCTAAAAAATATATGGATTTCTTGACTGGCTAAATGCCAAGGAAGAAGTTTGTATTTTATCCTGGAGGCAAGAGAAAGCCACTGGAGCTTAAGGAGGAGGAGTGTGAAATGGTCAAAACTATGCTTCAGAAAAATTCCCTTGGCAAATGTGTGGTAGATGAATTGGAGAAGGGAGTAATGAGATATTGAGATCAGAGAGGAAGTTACTGCAGAATTCCAGGTGAGAAGTCATGAGTGCTAAACCAGATTAGTAACTATGTAAACAGAGAGAAGGAGTGATGTATGTGAAAATGTTGTTTAAGTATAATTGTCAAGATTTAGTGACTACTTAATTATAGAATTTGATACAGAGTAGACCTGGTAATTAGTTATAGTTTCCAATCTAGAAGCCTGGAAGAATGGTGATACCTTGAAAAGAAACAGGAATATTAGGAAGAGAGGCTCATTTAGAGGGGAAGATAATGAGATCTCTTTTGTTGTATATGTTGTGTTTGAAATGGCTCTGTGACATCTTTAAAATGTCTAAGGCCTAGCTGGTGATATGGTACTAGGCATCAGAAGAGATACTGGAGTGGACATATAGATTAGGAATTATATGCTTAAAATTATAATTGATTTTTATGAGAGATGAAGTTTTTTTGGACTGAACTGTATGCCAGAGAATTAAAAGATGTTTCAGTTATGATTCTGAATTCAATGCTATTAAATTCTGTGGAAATTTATGGAACAGAAAAATTGCTGCAGGACTGGATATGATTAAAATAAGCCCCAATTTTAAAAAAGACAATGACAATGGGTCACAAAACCCTAACTGGTAAGTATGACATCAATCTAAGGGAAAATTCTATATCGTGTTATAATTGGAGAGCTTGGAAGTACTTAGAAAGAGAACAATGATCTTTGGGAGCCAGAATAGGCTCTTTCTCTCCTCTTTATACAAAACTACGTATAACAAAAATTAATATTTACAGTGAGTATAAATTAATAAGGTAGGATTATCAGAAATATAACATTAATAAGCACTTTAAAACATGAAATATATGGCAGGTTTTGTGTTGAGTACTGGAGCTACAAAAAGAGGGAAAATAATCCTGTTCTTGAGATCACAGTCTAATGAGAAAGACAATATACACATAATTATAGATAAACACGTTATATATAGGACAAATAAAAATAATCAGCAGAAGAGAAGTACTAGAATTATGAAGGATAAGGAAAGACTACCTCCAGAAGGTGAGATTTTAGCTGGCATGTAAAGGATCTAAGAGCATATAAACTATAAACTCATAAAATAGCAGCTTCTACAAGACCGTTATACCGTATTTGTCAAATCAATCATAGCAAAGACATATAATCTTGGCATGACATTTTTCTCAACCTCAACATAGCATTCCATGCCTGTGAAAAAAACCCTGAAAGATGGAATGTCTTGTTTGAGGAACAGCCAGAAGGAAAGCGTCACTGGAATAAAGAGTACGGGGTTGTGAATTAGAGATTAAATTGATAGGAGACTAGAAAGATTGGTGTGGAAGGTCATGAAAGGCTTGGAGACAGTATGGTAGAGTGGACACAAGATCAACCTCTGTGTTTGAGTCCCAGTTTTAACACATATTGGCAATATATGTGACTCGACCTTTTGCAAGTCACCTTACCACTTCATGTCCCAGACTAGCCTTTAAGATTCTGAGCCACAAAACAAGTGCTCTTCTTGTTTTAGGGATTTCCCTCATCATGAGTTTCCTATCCCAGTAAAATCACAAATTCCGTCCAAATTTCCCAAGCCCCCCAAGAGACTCCAAGCCCCAAACCAAAACATGAAAAATCCACTCTGCATATTTTTTTCTGTGATAATGCCATAGAGGAAAGTGCCACGCCATAGTTGTGTCTAACTTAGGATCAGTTTGACCATTTGTGCCATGAGGGTCTTGTTTTGTGATAACTTATAATCTAGATGCAAGAGGAAATCATGTACACTCAACATGTTTTGATAGATGCTTCATTTTCATTTTGGCACAATTGAATTTAAATATGAATGAAAAGTTAGAGAATCATTCCCTAGAGAAAACTATTTCATTGTGACCGGCAATTATAGACAAATGCCTGCTGCCATTTGACTGCATTTCATTAAACAAATTAGGATAAGAAAACATCTTGTTCGCCATATGGAGGTACCTGTTATTTCTTAGCCACATTACTGTCTCCCAATGCAGCTAGTCTGGGTAGGATACAAGCAGAAGGAACATATTAGAACTAAAGTTTGTGCAGAAAGAATGCTAATGGCAGATTTTTCCCTCAGAGTAACAAAGTGGCAGAAAATGAGAGATGTTCCTGAAAAGTCAGTCAAGTTTTTAAGTTGCTGGAGTCTAGCCAGGGGGAAGAGAGGGGAAAAATTATCAAGACAGTGATAGAAGTGACTAAAGAAAGGCAAGAAGCAAAAGCAATGGGGGAAGAGAAGAAAAAGAGAATGACTCAGTCTAGAGAAGTAAGCAGATTTGCCCGGGAGAGGTAACCAGTGGAGAAGTGTCTTGCTGTTTATAATCCTGCTCCCATTATTCTATAGGCTGTTATGTGACCTTTTGGTGAAAGCCTCCCTTTGGTCTTTTTTAATTGTGTTCCTGGTGCCAATGCTATTAATTTGTGTGTCGAGAATAAATATTTGGCTTCAGAGTGGAGTAAAAGCAAGACAGAAAAACAATCTATACAATGACTATGATGGTGTAAATGACAAGAACAATAAAATAAAGTCTATTCTGTGAAGT
The DNA here is from genome assembly GCF_016433145.1 of Gracilinanus agilis. Lineage (NCBI taxonomy): Eukaryota > Metazoa > Chordata > Mammalia > Didelphimorphia > Didelphidae > Gracilinanus > Gracilinanus agilis. The sequence goes on from NC_058133.1 coordinate 449,818,197, forward strand.
GGCAATGACCTGTCTTGATTTCAGAAAAGAGATAAGAAACTGTATTTTTCTTTTTTATTGGTGAAATGGGAGGCTATGGGTACAGGATCTTGTAACTTATGCTGGCAGAAGTGAATCCTGGGGTGGCTGATTCTGTTTAGCCATTTGTTACCCCTTTGTTACCTACTGTTTGTTCATGATAGTGGTGGTGCTGGTAGTGAGGGGTGTGTGTGTGTGTGTGTGTGTGTGTGTGTGTGTGTGTGTGTTTGTGTGTGTGTGTGTTTGTGTGTGTGTGTTTGGTGGGGGAAAGAGGATTATATCTAATATGACTTATCAAAAATAATTATCAATAATACTTTTATAATTTTGAAACAAAATGAGTAAAATTTTCCTTTTCTCTTTGTCTTCACTTATAGGGTTGTAAGATTGAATTTATCTAGCACTTGTAAAACTAGTAATATTCCCAGGTAATTCATGTGCACTTAAATAATTTAGGGAATGTTATATGGCCTGAATTTGGCAAATGTTTTTGGCATTTATGATGGGGTTTGATCCTTGAAAGAATGAGTATGTTTCTTCAAATCTAGGTGGATATGGGGTCCAGGGCTGAGAAGAGAAGATACAAGGACTCTGGTCCTATTACCTAGCTCCACAAAATCTCAGAGACCAGATTCTATTTAACAAACTATATTAAATAATTTTGGGGCACTAATCACAAAAGTTTTATGGAAACTGAAAATGGATGATTATCAAATTCATTTTGGAACTAAGATTTTTCCAGGGCTTTCAAATGTAGTTTTTTCCCATAAACTCTTTTTAAACTAAAAATCCACATAACTTTAAGTGACATAATGTTATATAAAAAGGTCACATTTTTTAAAAAGTACATTATGATTAAATTTGTGATATCTGCTGACATGGATATGTGAAGAATGTCTTTCCAAACAGGTGGCTTCAATTTGTTTCCCAGCTCTGATGCTTTCTAGTTATGTAATCAGAGAAAATAATTTAATATTTCTAAGTGTAATCTCCATGTGAAGAAACCTTTTGCTTTTTCTTGTGCCTTTTGCGGCTTCCTTCATTTTTATATTCCATACCAAAGAGGCCAGTAAATGCTAGGCTATGCAGGCTAGGTCTTCCCATCATAATTGTCAAAAGCAACTTCTAATAGCTGAGCTTATGTCTATAGAATTAACTCTGATTAATTCTGTTTCTTCTTCAATAAAATAGAGATTAGAATTTTTTTGTTTCTTTATGAGGTTTGCTAGAGAGAAGACACTTTGTAGACCACAGAAACAACCAGCTATCATTTTATATGTGTACAATTCAAAGGAATTGTCTTTAGGTGGTGCTCTTTAACATAAAACGAAGTTGAGAGTTGAATGAAAATAGAGTTTCATTCCTATTTTGAACATGGAATAATTGAAGCATAGGAAAAACCTGTTTCATAAAATCAATTGTAGGTATGGAAGTGTGTATTTGTATGCACATGTGCACACGTTTGGAGGGAATTCTGTCTTCAAGATTAATGGGCAAAATGCATATAATGAAATTTCTTACACATGATTAAAAATAGAACAATTATCAGGATAATTATCCTTTAGCTAATATAGATTCTCTTTGCTTTTAATTCCTGGGATGGGGCATAGAGCCCAATTGCTATGAATATTTTGTTAATAGTGCTGAGAAAAAGATGAACCTAGGTTAAGACTCCAGCACCAGATTATTATGGTTGTCTTGGTGACCTGAGGTTTTTCTTTTCATTTGTATTATGTATGTACTGCAAGTGTGCTAAGCCTCTGGGGAAGATATCTGGGGAGAAAATTGTTGTGTGTGTACATGTATGTATGTATATATCTTATGGCTTCCCTTTGGTACTGCTTTATATATTCTTTGTATCCCCAGCACTTAGCACAGTGCCTGACATATAGTGGTTGCCTAATAAATGTTTATTGACAGACTATTTTTGATCTACTGAAAACTGATTTTATTTAGCGCATAAACCCTTTGCCATTAGTACTTTTGATGAAGCCTGATGACTAGATTTGAAATCATGAATTTGAATATTTGTGATTTTTAGAAGTATCACAAATATTTTGCCTGCATTGATAAACAGCCATGTTACTGGAGAATAGTCAAATGGGGATGATTAACTTGCCCACTGTCTTTCATTGGATCTCTCATTAGCTATGTGACCCTGAACAATTAGCTCAATCTCCTGAGGTCTTAGTTTCCTCATCATGAACAGAAAAGGGAATATATGTTTTAGAGTCATGTTTGGCTGTTTGGACAGCTGCTTCAACTCAAGAATTTTAAAAACTGTCGTTCTGGCTATTGAAATTCTTATAATGCAGACATAGGTTTAAATTGTGAATTCTGATGTACCCTATTAACATTATCAATGGAAAGCAATAAGCTTATTTGGGGGAGCAGAGCACAATTCAGGATTTTTCTTACTTTTTTTTTTCCTTTCTAAAAATGAAAAGCATGAAGCACGAATCTTTTTTGGAGCAGATGAGTGGGTATTAACAAAAGAACTGAAAAATAAAAAAGTGGCTTACAGCTGAAAGTTAACATAAGCAATTCCTGTTATGTGTGTTCAAAACATCATTACTGAATTTGCAGCCTTAGGAGATTTACTGCAATTGGCTTGGACCCCATTTTACATGATGTGATATTGAAAATTTGTGCACAGATGCTTTGTCCTTCCCATTAGGTGTCATTAGCTACACTTATGGTCTTGTTAAACTCTTTGGTAATAAATTGTTTTAATTAAATGAGTTAATGTATGTAAAGTGTTTTATAAATTCAATTAGATAAATAAATAATAACTGACATTTATGTGGCCCTTTGCAAAGCGCTTTACATATGTTATCTCATTCGAGCCTCACAAATACTTGATGAAGTAGGAACTGCAGGTTTTTATTATTGAATGAAAGAAAAAAATTATTAATCGTTTACTGTTTTCCAGCAGCCATGGAAGGCACAAAAGTGAGATCGTCCCTGTCCTCAAGGAATGTATATTCTAATGGAGAAACTACTCATCTAGAGTTGGAATTTATGTTCTAGGAATGTTCTCAGAGGACTTAGTTTCTAATAGGAGGAATCATACATCTTCGTGTTGGTGTAGGAAGGGAATTTTGATCTCGGGAGACTCAAGAACAGTGAGTGGAGCCACAAGTTTGTGGCTTTTCACACTGTTTCCAGGAATGTTTTTAGTATTACTTTATTTATGGCCCTTAGAGCAAAAGGTGGAAAAGCATTTTGGGGATTGATTTTTGTTTAGTGCTAGGGCAGAGGTTCTAAGTTACTGAAAATATAGTGGAGGGCAACTAGGTTGCCACAGTGGATAGAGTGCCAGGACTGGAGTCAGGAAGATTTGAGTGGTTTCAGACACTTAATAGCTGTGTGACCCTGGACAAGTCATTTAGCCCTGTTTGTCTAAGTTTTCTCACCTATAAAATAAGCTAAAGAAGGAATTGACAAAACACTTCATTATTTTTGCCAAGAAAAGCTCGAATGAGGTCATAAAAAATGGTCACAACTGAATGAAACAAAATAAAAAGAAATATTGGGTTAAGTGAGTTTGTACTCACTCAGCAGTCAAGACAGATTAGCCCCAGGGCAGAGTCCCAGAGTTGATTGCTTTCATATTCCCAGGGAAGACTTTATACTATAGATGTCTTCTCCAAAGGGTACTACAGTGGGTTGTGGGGTGGAGTGAATTTTCTGAAGTAGGGCAAATGTCAACATGCCCATGTTTGATGACTAGATGGAACACATTATTCCTCTTATGATTCCCTCAGTTGCTTGTGACCTTCCCCTGAATTTACTATGCATATCTTGCTGTTACCAAAATAAAATGTAAGCTTGTTGAGGTCAGAGCCTGGTTAATTTGTGTTTCTATATCCTGAAGGACTTGCATAATGCCTGACACTTAGGAGGCACTTAAAAATGCATGCAGTATAAATGAATGAATCTTCACTTTGCAAATGGAGTAACTGAGGTTCAAGGAAACTAAAGCAATTTATACAAGCACCTATAAAAAACATCACAAGCAAGAAGTTGAATCCAGATGTTCCTAACTCAAAGGCTGGCAGTCTTTTCATCATGCTGAACTTTCTCTCACTATCATCCATTCATTTTTGATACCCTGAGATGAGAGTTCAGTAGCTGGGGCTTAGATTCATGGAAAATGATATACCTATTTATTTTCTGAGAATGTTGGTGACCTGAAGTTTAGGTGCCATGTAAATTTTCATAAATGATATCAATAGAACAAGTTCCTAGGAGCTTCAGAAAATAGTTTATATCTTCCAAAAGCTTTGGATTCTTGGATTCAATAACCCCATAGTTCATCCTTCCTTTTGTGGAAAAGCGCTAAAAAGAAAACTCCTTTCATACTCAGATCTTTTTCCCCCAGCTGAAATTAACTACCTCCCCAGCTACTCAGAATCTCCTCCCATTCAAAGCTTTTTCTTAGGTGCTGGATTGGTCCTTATACAGACCAATCCTGCACCCAGAAGTAAGGTGTGTGGCCCCTATCTAGCACAGAATTGGTCAATTTCAAGACCAATCCCATGCTAGGAAGTAGGGAGGCAGGACCCCTGGGGCATACTGGGAAATGCAGTCCTAGGCCAGGATATCAAAGACCAATTGATAACTATATCAGCTGACATGCTGGGCCAAAGGAGTTCATTGTTTTTGGCCCCTGTGTGGATTGTGGAAGGAGTCAGCTGACCTCCAGTTTAGGATGTTTTGAGCCATCAATTAATAAATTATTTTAAAATTAAAAATGCTGACTCTCAAGTATTCCAATCATTATAAATGTTACTTCACTCACTTACTAGCTATGTGATCTTGGACAAGTTTTTTTTTTTAATTTCTGTCTGTTTAAATTTCCTTAACTATAAAATGGGAATAAATATAATGCCTACCCCTCAGGGTAGTGAGGATCCAATGAGATATTATTTGTAGGTACTATATAAGTGCTAGGTATTACTGGCATTGTTATCATTGCAATTATCTTTTGAAATTCACAACTATTATGGTAAGATAGGTATATGCAATTATTTTCATCCCCAATTTAAAGATGAGGAAATTAAGATCTTGAATAACTAAAGTTACTTGCCTATTATCACACTGTAATTATTAGAGCTAGGATTTGAAGTCATATCTCATTTTGATGAGATATGATGGCTCCAACTACAACATTTGACCTCCAAAACCATGCTGTTCTGTGCCCAAAAGGTTCAATTCATTCCCAAGCTTTTGAGGTCATTGTGTAGACAGAGCTAAAATAATATCCATTTATACAATTTCAAGAGCTACTTCTTAGAGCATTGTAATTTTTCTTTTTAAAAAGTAATATTTAATGCTGGATTAATACCAAAATTGTCTTCTCAAAAGGTAATTGGAAGAATAATAATATAAGTTTATATTTATTGATAGATAATTGCAATTGTGATTCCTGGAGTTGAGAAGCAAAGGAATACAAATAGCCTTAAGTCTAGTTGAAATAAATTAGCCTCATATCTTAAGAGCATCTTTTTTCTTTTTAATATAATTTTCCATATTTGTTTAAAAAAAGATTAAAGTAAACATTTTAAAACCCTTGAGGGTAGAATGAGAAAAGCAAAATAAAGAAAATTGTCCAGAAAATGGTTTGATGAAAATGTTACATTCTAACATGATTCTACTTGCCTTCTTAACTGAAATTTCAGTTTATTAAAAGGAAAAGAGAAAAGAAATGAACAAAGCAACCAAAACAATTAGTTTTCAGTTCATCAGATCTGTATATGACTTATATTTCTTTGTGAAATGCCAATTTTCCTTTCTTGATATAAGAGGTAGCTCTAATGCCAGCACAATCTTTGCTCAAGTTTGGTTTTGGGACTAAATGACACCTTTGTAAGTTACCAAACAGTTGAGAAAAAGGCGTTTTCCTTTACACAAGACAGAAAAATGTACCACAAGGATACAGTGGTTCTTGACTTCAGCTTTGGTAGACATGGCTTCCTTTGCCTCCATATGATAATGCTTCTGATCATCACGTTATCAAGGTGTAGTAACTCATGTGGATTCCAGATATCTATCAAGTTTGAGAGGCCTAGACTACACCTGCTGTAATCCTTTATACTCTTAGTTGAAAGTGCAACAGGAAAGCCAGAGTCAACTTGGTTCTAAAGACAATCTTGTCTTCTTTTAAGGAATATTAATCCCCCAGCATGGGTAGGAGTGGGGAGAAAAGGTAGAGCCTGCGCCTACCCCATGTTGGGAGTGGGGTGAGACTGAAGAGCCATGTGAGGATTAGCATGGGCCAAATAGTTCCTGGGCACACCTTTGTTTCTTCTTAGGATGCAGGGGAGAAGGAGGAGAGCCTAGGACTACCCCTGTTGAGATATGGCAAAGGAGGATCAGTGAGGGAAGCCATTGGCTCCAGGAAAAGCTTTGTTTTCTTTTAGGGAAAATTTATCTCTCTTATAGGTGAGAAAAGAGGGATCTGGACCTACTCCATGTCAGGAGTTGGAAGGAGAGAGAACTATGGTAGATATTAGTTTCATCACTCTTGGCTTCTAAGTTTCTGAGTTGTTGGGCTTTAGGACAAGAGGCAAAGTACTAAGAATGAAGCCTGGACATTCTATCTGCTAAAATTGTGACTGAGACCAGTAAGAAAGAGTAAGATCCAGGAAAGAAGCTAATAGAAGCAACTGTGTTTAATTTAGAAATTCACCTTATGATCCTCTCATGCTCAGTACTCATATTGAAAGGACTTCTCATTCCACAAACACAGGTAAGCTAAATGAGGATCTTCCATATATAAGTACAGCTAGGACATGGTTTGGGGCCTCTGCAAATTCATTGGTTCATTGGGAAAAGTGTTGATTAAATTTGCTGGAAATTTTATTCCTTTTTAGTCAATTAGTCAGTTAATAAGCCTTTATTAAGCATTTACTGCATACCAGGAATAACATGTACCTCAGAGCACAGACTGAAACCAAGGCAAGGACTACACAATGAAAGGTTTAGAATGACTTCCCCATACACATAATCTCTCCTCCAATATAATATAAACTCTCTGAGGGCAGAGACTCTTTGTATTCCCAGCACTTTTCTAAGCAACTGTCTTAGAGAAGTCACTTATTAAATGGGTGCTTATTAATTGATTCATATAGGAGACTAAGTCAAAGGATAAAGAGTAGGAAGGGACCTTATATTGCATCTAGTTTATCCCCCTAGTTTTATAGATGAAGGAACCGAAAATTAGAACAAATTAAGAGCATAAAACAATCTACCTAAGAAAAGCCAACATTTGAGAACTCAAATTTTGAGATTCCAAATCTAGTGCCCTTTCAATTCCATACAACTGAAAATTCCTTATATTTCCAAGTATCAGCTACAGTGTAGGCACAGCTGTTTTCCAATGCAGGAAATATCTTTTACGATAGAGAGATTTCCATAGCCGAACCTCAGCCATACAGTAAGAAAGTTTGGGTTAGTGCCCCATTTCAGGAATCAAAAGAACTTGGCAAGCAGATAGAATGATGGCCATAAAGATGAGGGTTCCCAGCCCGTCTCTATCACTTAAACATCTCCAGAATCTGCCTCTTCTTTTTTCCTATCCTGCAAAATGGAGCTAATAGCAGTATCTGCATTCCAGAGTTGTAAAGACAGATAAATGTTGAACTCCCATTGAGGAATTTGTTCTGCCAAGGCAGGCTGGCAACAATTCTGAAATTTATAGCATTAAGGAATTTTGTTTGGAGTCCTAAGAGGTTAAATGACTTCCCCAGTCATTTAGCTGTAGCTATTTTTTTCTTCAGAGGCAGAAATGGAAACCAGGTCATCCTGAATCTTATCACACACACATATACATTTGTACATAACATATTGATTAATCTATATAAATATATTAAGGCTTATACATAATTTAGTCATTCCATTTATATAATAGGCAAATATAATATAATTTTTATAATATAAATAGGGATAATATTCCAAGTGGGGCACGTGTGTGTGTTTGTTTATATGTAGAAAGACTATGGTCATAGCTTTAAGTTACCAACACATACTGGCTCTTATGACACTGAGTAAATGATTTAACCTCTCAAGACCCAAAAAAAATCTTTAAGCCTATAAACTTCAGAAGAGCTACTGATCACCGCTAGAAGCTTCTTCTCTGGAAGTTCTCTATACTAATAAAATCACAGACATGCTCCAAAATGGGTAGGTAAAATATCTATATTTCTGTATTTGGTTAGATATTTACATATGTATATACATACATACCGATTTGTGTCTATATATATATGTGTGTGTATATTTATATGTATATATGCATATTCAATTTCATTTTGTACCCAACTGCATTTCACTGTACTAGATTACAGGAACTTCATCATCAAAAAACTCATCATTCTTAGAAATTTCATAAATATTGAGTCTCACACTTATGAGTACTTTCAGTACCTTCTGCCTATCTCATCAGAGGTCTGGCAAGTAATCTTCCATCTCCTCATTTCCCATTTGGCTTTGCTCCTTTGGTATTGGCTTCTATTATTTCCTTGTGGCCCTTCCCCACCCTCTGCCTTTTCCAGCTTCCTTTAGTGTATTGCAGTCCCCTATTAGAGTATAAGCTCCTTTAGGCCAGGCATTGCCTTTCTCTTTCATAATTGTGACTCTAACATTCCATACAATGCCTGACACATAGTAGGCACTTAATGAATGTGTATTGATTGGTTGACGATAAGCAAATTAAATTCTGTACAAATTCTGTGAGATTTCAAGCCTACATAAACATATATTTCCTTTATCTTTTGATTGATTATAGACCAGTTTCTCTTTGGACCTTTTTACCACTATATTGCCTACTATTTCTGAAATATTGACACACCTTCAGCTTTTGGTCCCAGCTTCTCTGCTAATTGGTCCATTTTTCCCTTCCCGAATAACCCACTTTTTGCTTTGTGCTTCTGAAATGGAGACTTTATTACTGAGTCTTGAATGTAGAGAAGCTGAATTATATTCCCTCTGAGTCCTTGGACTCTCACATGAGACAAATTGTCTTTTACTCAAAGTAAGTTTTTCAGTTACTTTTGGACAGTTTAATGAGAATGAAAACGGTGACTCAGTGCAATAAAGAAGTTCCTTGTCTAGTCTCTACAGATGCCCCTGCTGTCATTATATTAGGTGCCACCTTACTAGTTGACCTTTACATATAGGTTCAAAATTTCCAAAGTGTTTTACAAACATTAATCTGTGTAATATCTACCCTCTGAGGTAGTTACTACAAATATCATCACTACCATTTTACAGATGTAGAAACTGATATTCTGAGAGGTTACTTGACTTGTCCACCATCAAAACTACTAAATATGAAAAAAGATTCAAAACAAGGGCTTATTGACTCCAAGTTAATCAACTACATATCTTTCCTCCTCCTTTACAAGTATTATACCAGAAAGAAGTTAGATTTAGATTTGGGGCATGATATTTCCTCTTGCAAAATGTCAGACATTGGATTGTACTCAAAAATGTCACATGCTTTTCTGCTATGATATATGGGCCTGAACTCATTAGTGATGGATTTTTAGTGGTAGTACAGGTAAAAGTTCTTAACTAAGCAAACGTTCCATCATCCTGGCAGTGTAAAATGTCATCAGCACTCCCTGTGTAATGCTTTCTTTTCTTTGTTACATTTGGATGATTCAGGAAGACATTAGAATAATGCCATACCCTTCCAAAGCTAATGGCTAAATAGAGAAACACCTTAGGAACCCCAGCTTTTGTGTTCAGCTGAGCCTTCTTCCTACCCTCATTATTTACTGGAGTTTCTGCCAAATGTGCTAATTGAACTGCAGTTCCATTCATTTGCAATGCAGAAACATAAAAGGGTTTAGCCCTCTGCTGCAAGACTTACCCTTTAGTTCTGGGTTCACCAGTTCCTTCATCTCCCTCATTGGTCCTTATCTTTGAGGTTTCAAAAGTTGGGCAACTTGCCACCCAGTGAAAGCTACATGAAAGTTAATGGAGCTCTAATTCAGGTAATTCCCATGAATAAAAATAACTTAGGAAAGCAGTGCAATTTCAATATAATCAAAAGCATAGTTCACAATAGGGTGTTTCTTCTTTCAAATTGTTTGGGATTTTAACAACATAAAACAAATGACAGGCATCCAGAGAAGAACAGGAAGACTGGTTTCTTTGGTGATTATGAGGAAATAAGACCTTTGATTTATATTTTACTGAGTTTTTATTTAGGTCTAGTAATTTCATTTCTCTTCATATTATAAAATCTGGAAGTAGAGATACTCATATAATAATTCCTAACCAAGGAGTGAGTCAAATTACCCTTTCTGCATAGATATCAACAATTTCAATGAGAGCAATAAGCTAAATTCGTAGACAGCTCAGAGAAAACAAATATTGTACTTATATCTAGCTCTGATTTTATTGCTTTAAAAATAAGGTTTATAAGATTTAGGTTGATAGAGGTCATTAAGATGGCTTAAAGGAGGACAGAAATCATTTACTCCATCCCACTTGGAAAAAAAATGGGCTATCGTGAAATTATTCTGAATGGAAATATAGCATTTTTTTTTTAAAAAAAGATCTCCACATTCTGTTACTTGAACTGTTAAGTGTTTATATATTTAAAATACATAATTATTAATCCTTTTTTGATATCAGTTTCTTCATCCTGCAGTCATCTTTCATTTTCTGTAGAAACTGGAAAAAACAAAAACAAGCTATCCTAAGAAGCTTTTCTACTCTGGAAGTCAATAACAATTCACATTTTGGTTCCACTTTAAAGTGTTGGACCTAGCCTCTTACTCTGGTTTCTCTGATATTATTCTCTCCTATTTTCTTGCTTGATTACTTCTTCTGGCTTACCTTTATTGGATTATCATCCAATTCTTGCCCCTTTAGCATGGGTATTCTCAATGTTGAATGGAATAAAAAAAATTAGGTTCAAATCACAACTCAGACATTTACTTGTCCTTAGACAATTGACTGAAATTCTCTAGGCCTTAGTTTAGTCATTTTATAAAATGAGGGAGTAGGATTACATGATCTCTTAAGATCTATTCTTGCGGTAGGGGAAGCTGGGTAGCTCAGTGGATTGAGAGCCAGGCCTAGAGACAGGAGGTCCTAGGTTCAAATCTGACCTCGAAACACTTCCCAGCTGTGTGACCTTGGGCAAATCACTTGACCCCCATTGCCTAGCGTTTACCACTCTTTTGCCTTGGAGCCAATACACAATAACAGTTTAAATTGTTTTTTAAAAAAGTTCTATTCTTGCTCTATATCTGTGATCCTTTGATCCAGGGGTATATCTTCAAATCTTTTGTCTCTTTCTGCTATCTTCTCTGGGAAAACTTGTCAGCTCCCAGGGGTTAAAGTATCATATTGATGCAGGTCATTCTCAAATCTATGAATCTAACTCTCTTCTCTCTCCTGAATTTCAGTCTTGCATCATCAATTATATTCCATATACCTCCTTCTGGGTGTACTGTACCCATCTCTATCTCAGCATTTTCAAAAAAGAGCTCATTATCTGCCCTAGTAAACCTATCCCTAATCTAAATTGCCTAAATTCTATTGAAGTCACCATCATCCTTCCAGTCACTAAGCTTTGCAGCTTAACTGTTATTTGATTCAATGTCATTAACTATGTGCAAAGCATATATTTTTATTTTTTCTTCTCTCATGCCTTCCATATCCAATCTGATCCCAAATCTTGTTAATTCAGTTTCCACAGCATTTCTTGCATTCACCCACTTCTTTTTACTCATACAATCTTTCTTCAGGTATTCTTTACCTATCTCTTGAACTGTAAGAGCCTCCCTAATTGGTTTCTACTCTCTCTCTCTAGTCTCTCTCATAGTCAATTTTTTCTCTCTCCAAATGACAAAATCACTTCCCTAAAGTATGACTATGTCATTGCCTTCTTCAAAAACATTCACTGGCTCTGATGTACAGCCTGATTTTCATATAATTCATCATCAAAAACTTTATGTTCCACCTAAATTAGATGTGCAGTGGAAAGAATGGTTGTTTGGGAGCCATAGGGCATTGATATAAATTCTGCCAGTGCTACTTACTAGTTGTGTGACCATGATCAAGTTACTAGGTCTCAGTTTCCTCTTCTGTAAAACAGGAAAGTTGGACTATATAAACTCCGAGTTCCCTTCCATCTCTAAATCCAATGAACTCTTCCCTAAATGCAATGTTCCATCCTTGAAGCCTTCACACATGCCATCCTCTATACTGGTGATAGTGAACCTTTTAGAGATTGAGTGTCCAAACTACAGCCCTCATGCTGCATGTGAGCCTCCTGCCTTACCCCAGACAGGGGAGGGAAGAAGGGCTCCCATTGGGCTGCTTGTGGGTGATGTGAGAAATGGGGGTGGGTGGGTGGGCATAGGTGGGTGATGTGAGAAATGTCCTCAGGTGAATGTGGAGAGGGGAAAGGAGCAGCCCCCATGGCATACTCCGGCACACATACCATATGTATGCCAACACATCCCTAAATTTTCTTCTCCCATCAACTTTTCAGATACCAAGGTTCAGTTAAGCTGGCTCTACCTCTCTGGAACTTTCCCTGATTCCATCAGATTGCTGATGCTCTCCCCTGTCTTTCTATACTTGGTTGCATACATCCTTTATCCCCCCAATGTAAGATTCTTGAAGTCAGAGAATCTTTCAGTTGTCATATTGCCAGCATTTAGTATAGTGCTATGTACAGAGCTAATATTTTACTTAATATATACTCATTGAATTGAATTGGATTAGCTTAGAAGGAAGATTGTATGATGTGGAAGAAATCATTCAGTTGCTTATAATACATAGAGTAAAACAGATTTTCCAGAGAAGAGCTTAGTTTCCCTAAGCTCTGGAAAACCAGTGAGGTCTGTTCACTTCTTCAGGGACTCTTTCTCATATAAAAAGTAATATATATGTAGAAGAATAGCTGATATTTACTCTGATTATATGCAAAAAAGTGAAATGGTTTGGTGAAGTCTTTAGACTCATTCATAAATTGGATTTAAGTGAAGGAGGACAAAAGTCAAGACGCAGGGTGATGGCTCAGGATGAAGTGGATGACCTTGACTCCTTCAACGTTTGACCAAGCTTTAAGCACTCCATTGTGCCTGCTTCTACTACCTTCATGGCTATGTGGAACAACAAATTGTTTTCATCTGTCCCTTCTGCTGGAGAGGGAGGAGACCTCACATACATGGGCAAAAACAATTCCTTACTACACAGATGGGTTTGAGTGCTGTTGGTTGCCCTCAACCTGGTTTAACCTATTTGCAAAGGAGGTTTTACTGAGGATGTGGCCTCTGTGCATGTGACAGCTTCTTGGAGTCACAGATGAGAACTGGATGGTAGATATCAAAGGAGGAAAGCCTGAAGAGGACTTGGCCAGCAAGGACACCAGAGGCAGTAGTCTTCCCTTAACACCCCCTTTCCTCTGACTGAGTGTATTCCTTAGGAGGAAACTTCTCCCACTTTAAGAGTGCATGTCTTGATGCCCTAAAGTCATGTTCATTATGCTTATTGAATAGATCACCATCTCCAAATAAATATATCTTGTGAAAAAGCAAGATCAAAGTCCAAATACCAAATTGAATGCACATCTGGTGATGGACAGGAAAGAAGATACCTTGATGAGTACCCTCCCACTGTTCCCACTTAAGAGTGTTATTTATATCTATAAATAGAGATGGGCTACAGAAGACCTATTTTTATTTATATCTAAATCAACATATTATAGATGGGGTGCAGGGCTTGAAACCAGGACGACCAGAAAGTCAGAAACAGAGCTAGGAGGGGAATGAAGGTTGACTAGCCTGTGCCTCTTCACAAAATTAGGTCACAGGAGGAACTTGTCAAAGGGAGAAGGTACTAGGAATGGCATAGGGATATTCCTGGGTGAGAGGCTGCAGATACAGATGGATATTCCAGGTAGAAAGAGGGTCTGAGGGAAATATCAAGAAAGGAGTGGGGTGGGAAAGAAGGGGAAAGGGGGAAAGAGAGAGAAAGAGAGAGATTTGCTTTGTTACTTTAAAAACTATATAAAATGCAAAAATGTCTATTATTTTTGCAGATTTTTTTCTCCTTTCCCACAGTTTTGGCTTTCTCAATAGTACTCTGTTCCTACATTAGTATTTTTATTCCATCTCTATTCTTTTAAAACTACTATTCCTGGTTTACTCTTTCTGTCTCTAAATAGGACAGTCCTTATCTAGGTCTTGTGGTTAAGTAAAAAAAAATAGACCTGTAAAACATTTTCAAAATATTCCATCTAGATTCTAGAGAGAAGACAGTCTCCCTAACAATCACAGCTATGTTTAGGTCCCCTTAGGACCCACTTTCACAACTCAAGCTGTCAGTTTGAGTTCCCAGAGGACAATGACTATTATTCTGTTCACCATTCTAGGACTAACCCCCAGGGGCTGGATTTCTTGTACTATCTCTCCTAACCATTATTCTTCTCTGGTACAAGGGGTTCACAATTCTTTAAGTTGCTTCCCATCTCTTGTGATCAATTTTTTATATATTTCTGGGTCTGTGTTTGACCTTCAGGTATTTTATGGATGTATTGTCTGCTATTTATCCCATCTCTACAGTAACATGATCATGGGGGTGGGAAGTATAGTGAATTAGGAGCAATTTCTCCTCTGAGTAGACTCCTAGGCAACAAGGTAGCACAGTAAATAGAGTAGTAGGCTTGGAACTGACTCTACTTTCAGACATTTACTATCCTCAAATCCAGCCTCAGAATTTTATTAGCAGTATTACTCTGGGCAAATCACATAATCTTGGTCTGGTTCAGTTTCCTCAACTATAAAAGGGAGTCATAATAGCACCTACCTCCCAGGAATGTGGTGGGGATCAAATTATATAATATTAATAATGCACTTTGCATAGTATCAGCATATAGTAGATGCTTCAGTGATTATTCTTTTCCTTTCCCTTTCCCTATCTTACTACCCTTTTGAACAGCTGAGAAGGTTTGCCTCTTCATAGTATGCCCTCCCACCCCACCCAGCCCCACACCTGCCTGGAATTCTCTACCACTTGAATTTCCCTATCACAACAATTTATGGTCATGGCTGGTTTGTTCAGCTGGCCAATCACACTATTCTCTTTTTAATCCAAATAAGGAAGTTTATGAACTTAAAGAAATCAAAAGAGGCAAACTACCTTGTTCAAACTTTTTAAGTTAGTTTATTTTTCAATTAAAAATATTTCTCTCCTAACTTATTTTCCTAATTTAAAAGTAAATGAAACAAAATTAACATATATATGTGTATATCTATAAATAACTATAACACATATGTTATATGATAGATTATACTATAATAATATATTTTATAAATATATACACATACATACATAGTCAAGCCAAATAAATTCTTTTGCATAGGTCTAACAATGTACATCTAATTTTGCAATTAGAATCCATCACTTTCCTGTCAGGAGGTGAGTAGTTGAACCATTCACATTTTGAAAATTCCAGTGTGGCCAATCTATAGTTAACTCATTATTATCATATTAATGGAGGCTGAGTGTGGAATCTAAGCCTTACAAATGCAAAAAAAATATATTGGGCTTAGTTCATAACCCATTTCCTCTGAAGATGGTTAATCACTTAACCACTTGTCATGTATGTTGCAGAAGGGGTTTTAGTTCTTGTCAGAGCTAGAATAGCCAGTCTGGTACTTTTCAGCTCAAAGGTTATCAAGGAATCTCATTTTTCTATATTTATCTTACCATATACCTTCATTGCAAAATTATTTATGCTACAGAATAGTTGTGTTTTTCTAATTAAAATTCTATAACCTTGTTTAATAATTTTCATTCAAGGTTTTCAGGGACTGTTTAAGGGATTTTTTTATATTTTTAAAATTACATTTCATTCTTTCAACTATCAAGCATTTTTTTCTCCTTTCCAGATCCCCATAAATAAATATTGGGGAAAAAAAGGGACAGCAACTTACATTAATACATTGTCAAGCAAAGCAAATAATCATATCATTCATCTCCAAAAATATGCTTCCCTTTTTGCATAGTTAGTCTGCCACTTCTCTGTCAGGGGATTTTTATACTTATATTGACAAAAGTTTTTTGTTTTTTTTATACAGTGATCACTCTTATGGCTGTGTTAATCAAACCAGCCAAGGATGACCTTGCTTAGGCACAGTGGTCTGTGGAATTGGGTAATAATGCAATCACTTAATTTGTACATCTTTGTTTCTTTTTTCCTTTTTTATATGAAGGGGTTGGATTCTTTTAGCTCTTAAGATTATTTATTAAAAAATTTGCTTTTCAATTCTTATTGTAATTCCTTGCTTGATCCTTCCATCCTAGCTAACTATCTTCCTATATCTCTTCTACCCTTTGTGGCTAAATTCCTTGAAAATGCAATACACCATTATGTGCCTCTACTTTTTCACCTCTCACTCTCTTAACCCTTTACAATCCAGCTTCTGACTTCATCATTCTGTCAAATCTTCTCTCTCAAATTACAAATGATGTTTTAGTTGCCAAATCCAATGGCCATTTCTCAATCCCCATTCTTCTGGATTTTTGTGCAACCATTGACACTATTTCTCATTCTTTCCTTGATATTCTCTTCTCTGTAGTGAAATATGTAAATAAACCCCAGGGTTAGCAGAGGGAGAAGGGAATGAAGGAAGAATGAAGGGTTAAAGTGGGTTAACTGCCTGACCCACAATAACACACTGGGAAATCTCACCCACCCCAACAAACACGGGACTTGGAGAATGAGTGGTGACAGTTGAGACCAATTGTCCTCCAGACCAACTCTGCCAGGGATTCCTATTAAACCACAGTGGGCCCTCTAGGTTGTGGAGAAGGAACAAAAGGAAGTTACAAAACACAGGTTAATGATGATAAAGAAAGGGAAGGATTGTGGGAGAGGGTTTGACTAATCTAAGAATGAGAGCCAAGCCAGTTCAGAATGGGGTTTGGCCAATTTCTTTCTAGATATGGCACAGACAGATAAACTGACTGGCTGGAAACAGAGGTGGCTGCTAAAGGGCTTCTGGAGACAAGAGTATTCTCATAATCACAGCAGAT
The DNA here is from genome assembly GCF_016433145.1 of Gracilinanus agilis. NCBI lineage: Eukaryota > Metazoa > Chordata > Mammalia > Didelphimorphia > Didelphidae > Gracilinanus > Gracilinanus agilis. The sequence continues at coordinate 449,835,288 of NC_058133.1, forward strand.
GCTGATCCAAGCTGAATCCTTGATGGTATAGCTACTGGAACAAATCCATGGTCAGCTATTAAATCCCCAGGATTAGGGAGATAGGGTCTCTGCACTTGGTCCACCCTAGAGCAGGGATTTCACCTTTCCTCAACCTAGACACTTGCTTGATGTTAACATCCAACATCTCCAAAGGGTTTCAGGTAAAAGACAGTAGCGAGATCCCAGCTGCCAAAGCTCAGCTCCTTCCAGCCATGGCAGTTCACCCTCCTTTACAACAACAACTCTTTTCTGCATTCTAATCCAGAATGTTCATCTCTTCAAGCAAAGTTCATGTGTCCTGCTGTCTGTGCATTACTATTTTTCCTCTCTGTCTCCATGCCCTAACTTATCTTTGCCTATAACAGTAGGCTTTTGGGATACTACCATCTCTTGGTTTTACTCCTACCTGTCTGACTACTTCTTTGTCTCCTTTGATCCTCTTCTAAACTACACCTCTAAACCTAAGTGTTCCAGGGTTCTGTCCTGGGCCTCTTCTCTTCTTCCTCTTCTACTTGGTGATCTCATTAGCTCTCATGGATTTAATTACCATTTCTATGCTGACAATTTTCATAGATGCCTATCCTGGCCCAAACTATCTGTTGACTTCCAAAATTACATCTTTAACTTTTGTTAAGCTATCCCAAATAGATAGTCAGTAGATATCTTAAACTAATATGTCCAAAATGAAACTCATTGTCTTTCCCTCTAAATCTCCCCTCCCCACACCCTTCCATATTATCATAGAGGTACAAATCATCCTTCTAGTCTCCCAGGCTTGCAACCTAGGAATTATTTTGGATCTCTCTCTTTCTCTAACCCCCATATTTAATTTGTTGCCCATTTTTTGCAATATCTCTTGTATATGCCCACTTTTCTCATCTGATACTGCCCTTATCATCTCACACCTGGATTATTGCAATAGATCCTTGATGTATCTGCCTGGTTCATGTCTTTCCCCACTCCAATTCATTCAGCCACTAACAGAATTTTTCTTAAGTGCAAGTCCAATCATGTCACTACTTTACTTAGTAAACTCTAGTGGATTCCTATGGCCTCCAAGAGCAAATAAAAAAAATCTGTTTTGAATTTAAAGATCTTTAAAGCCCTCCTACCTTTCCAGTCTTCTTACAGCTTATTCCCTTCCACATACTCTGCATCTCACAAACTGTACTATAAACAAGACACTCTATCTCTTGACTACATTTTCTCTGACTGTCCACCATGCCTGGAATGCTCTATTTCTCCTCCATTTTTATTTCTCACCTCCTTGTCATCCTCTGAGTCCCAACTAAAATCCCTCTTTCTATAGCAAGTTTTTTCTAACTCCTCTTAATTCTATGCTTCCCTTCTGTTAATCATTTCCTATTTATCCTTTATAAGGCATGCTTTGTACACATTTGTTTGCCTGTTGTCTATCTCTCTAGATGGTAAGCTTCTTGATGGAAAAAGATTATCTTTTACTTTTTTGGTCTCCTCAGTACTTAGCTCAGTGCCTGATATATCATAGGTATTTGATAAAAGTTGATTGATTATTATTGGCATTTTTGCTGTTATTACTGTTTAGTCATTTTCATCTCTGACCCTTCATATCCCCTTTTGAGGATTTTCTTGACAAAAATACTGAAGAGCTTTGCCTTTTCCTTCTTCAACACTTTTTACAGATCAAGAACTGAGGAAAACCATTTTTTAAATATTTAAAGTCATATTCAGTCTTTGTTTTCAAATGTAAGATATTTCTTTGAGATGATGGTGTGGAAATGTATTTAAAACAAAAATGAATGCCTGCTTTTTAGTTTCACTAGAACTGTTAAGAAATAATATTTTTCTTCTCTAAAATGTACATTCAAAATTCTTTGAATAGTCCTTGGAAAGGTGGATTATAAATCAAAGACAAAAAAAAGCTTTTCTTAGGGAAATGAATTAAGGAAGACAACCAAACTTGTATATAGTTCTCAGAACTGATTTTCCACAGAAAGCAGTTGACCTCAAGACCCATAATTCTTCTCCAGTATGAAAGGATTAAGGGATGGGGATGAATGACTGAGAACACTATGTTTCCTCCAGTAGTGGGAAGAATGATCTAGGGAATTATTATTAAACTATTCTTGAATATTAATCCAAACAGAATTTTAAGATATCTTTTCTTTGTTTAAGATTCTTATACAAGAAATCTTCTTTAGGTAGACTAGTCAAAAAGACTAGAGGACTATGCTGGTGAAATGGCTTGATTTAGTTTCATATTAAGTAAGTCAAAATTCTACCTGGATGACTGGCACCTACATGAAGAATATTGATAAATTATAATACCAAATAATACTCTTTTTTTAAATGAGCCTCTTTTACTAGATCTGGCCACCAGAAAAATTTATATTTAAAGAAAAATTCTTATTGTTATTCAAGAGTAAACTAAAGGATTCCAAGGAGAATTCCTTGAAGAACTTGTTCCTCTCAAAAATTCAGGAATGAAATCACAATTTAGATTAAGTGCATTTAGGTTAATGCTGTTCAGCTGCAGGTCATTACATTTCCACAAAAACTCAGTTCAGCCTCAGGTAAGCAGGGAGAGGAAAAGCCCAATACTAATTGGAGCTGTAGCAAATAAAAAAGTTTGGGAAATCAAGACCAATACAGTCAACTCTTGATTATCTCCACATCTGGTTGGGAGCCATAGTAGATTATCTGGCCTAAAGCCTTTCTGCTTGGCACTCGGAAATATTCTGTAGTTTTATTTACAGTAGATTTACTTCCTTAATTATGTTTTGCTTAGGCTAATATTGAAAGAAGTTTGCATTCCCTGAACACACATCAGTTGGGCAAAGAGGGGAGGAGGTTAGGGTAGGGAAAGGAATTAAAGAGAAGTACTTGAGGGTAGACTGTGGATCAGAGAGAATTTGACCAGAGATTTTTCAACTTTCTATAGATAATACCTAAAGCAGAAACTCAGAAAAGAGACCTAGAAAATCAATAGCTGAGTATGGTTGAGGAAACTGAAGCAAACAGCAGTTTTATGACTTGCCTAGCTTCACAGAGATGGTAGATAGCTGAGGCTGGCATTGAACTCGGGCATCTTGACTCTGGGTCCAACACTCTATCAACTGTGCCAACTAGGTGTCTACCTTTTCTTCATATAGTGGGTAAAGAAGAAAGTACTAAAGCACAATTGTTTTGGGCATCATTATTTTTCTAGTTCATGAAACTGGCAGGGATCAGTGCAAAATAATGAGTGTTCAAATGTGGATCATGAAAATAGCTCAAATGGGCAGATTAGCCACCCAGATTTCTGTTCATTTCCTGGTCCTGATTCAAGTCTCTTTTTCATCCTCTTAGAATTCATAGAACCACAAATTATTAGGAACTGGAAGAGACTTTAGAAGCCATTAAGTCCAAATTCCTCATTTTAAAGATGAAGAAAGAAAGGTTGAGAGAGGTTAAATGATGTATCTGGGAATACACAATCAGTAGCATCTGAGAATGAATGTGAACTCAGCTATTCCTGATTCCAAATATTATTTTCTACCTTAAACATCATGACACACAGGCAGATATAATTTTTTTCAGAATTTTCCCCACTTCTTGAAATGTTTAAAAACTTTGTTGACATTTCTGGAGTCTGTTGACTGTTGACCATCTTTTCCTACTCTAAATATATGTTTAGATTATATATTTTGTATATATATATTATATAGTCTCACTTTCTCATATATATATATATATATCCCTTAGGCTTCTTTGGCATTGCTCTCCTCTTTTTTCTCTCTCTATTTGTTTGACTCTTCCTTAATATCCCCTAAATCACAATTCATTTCTCTACCAGTATGGGTGTCCTCTAGGACTATATTAGACCACTTTGATCCTCTATATTTTGGCCTCCATGGATTATCACATTTTTAGGTGTTTCACAAATAATAATAGTTAATAATTTACATAACAGTGCTTTACATATATATTAACTTTTTTCTCACAACAACTCTCTATAGTAAGTGCTATTATTATACCCATTTTACAGGGAAGAAAATTTGAGGCTAGGGAATGTTAACTAATTTACTTGTAATCAAACATAGTTCGGTCTTCATTTATACATAGCAGATCCTTGATAAATATTTCATCACTGATTTTGGTACACATCCTATATATTCAAAAATACATTTCTGGATACCTATTTAAGCAGTAGGCATTGATAAATTGGAATACAGCCTTTGACATGATCGCATAGAGAAGTGTCTGACAATATTGGATTGCAGAATCCAATTTCATCATTCTATCTAATATACCACCCAACTATATCATACAAGTCATGCATTTAAATAGTCAATGGGCAACACCTAGATATCCCACCAGTTCCTCAAGATCAATTTGTCCAACATTCAACTCCTCAACAACTCCTCAGCTACCCACCCGCATTCACCATCTTTCCTCCATCTTTCTGTATTTCTCTTGAAAACACAACCATATTCAAAATCTTACGTTAGTTCTTTGGAGTAATATCTTAATTTTCTCACTTCCTCATCCCTCATTATAAACACTTACTAATTCAGTTTATTATATTTCCACAGTATTTTTTTAAACCCTTGTACTTCGGTGTATTGACTCATAGATGGAAGAGTGATAAGGGTGGGGCAATGGGGGTCAAGTGACTTGCCCAGGGTCACACAGCTGGGAAGTGGCTGAGGCCGGGTTTGAACCTAGGACCTCCTGTCTCTAGGCATGACTCTCACTCCACTGAGCTACCCAGCTGCCCCTCCACAGTATTTTTTATTTCTTTTCATTATTCTTCATTTGCACTTCTAACATCCTCATTAAGGCTAGCATTTACATAGTGCTTTAAGGTCTGTAAATATTATCTTTGCATATATTGCATAATTATTTTATAGCTCTTTACAATTATTGTCTGATTTTATATTTATGACAACCCTGAGAGGTAGTTGCTATTATTATCTCTATCTTACAGTTGAGGAAACTGAGGCACAAAGAGCTTGACTTACTTGCCCAGAGTCACACAGATAGTAAGTATTTATTTGATATAAGTTTCAAATTTAGGATTTTCTGACTTCAAGTCCACTGCTTTATCCATTTCTCTACCTAGCAAATATCCAGAGTGCCTTTCCAATTTTCAGTGAATCTCCTTGTCTCCAGTTTCTAGTGTTCCTAATCAACATGTCACTCAGATATCATTGCTAGAAATAGAGACCAGACATACCATTTCATTGATATAAAAAATGAGGAAACTACTGATGCAGGTCAGCACCTTCTCTAAAACACATATAATCTTTTTTTATTGTAAAGAAATTTTATTTTTACTGATTGCATGTAATAACAAATTTCCACATTTCTCAAAATGATATGATCCAAATTGTCTCCCTCCTTCCCTCCTTTTCCCCCTCCCAGAGCTGGCACGCAATTCAATCCAGGTTAAACATGTTTCATCATGCAAAGCATTTTTCCAGATTGCAGAACACATATAATCAGGGCTACACAGTCAGTTTGTGTCAGAGACACAGCCTGGATTTAGAACCTCCTGATCTCCCTCTGCTACAGTACATTCTTGCTTAATAGTTATTCTTTTTTTTTTTTAAACCCTTACCTTCCATCTTAGAGTCAATACTGTGTATTGGCTCCAAGGCAGAAGAGTGGTAAGGATAGGCAATGGGAGTCAAGCGACTTGCCCAGGGTCACACAGCTGGGAAGTGGCTGAGGCCAGATTTGAACCTAGGACCTCCCGTCTCTAGGCCTGGGTCTCAATTCACTGAGCCACACAGCTGTCCCCTTCTTAATAGATATTCTTAAGACAAAGAGGTGACTTAAAAATCTTCTGTTTCCCAAAATTACTGGGTTAAAATGCAACTTAGCTTGAGTTTTGAGATTCTGGTTAGATTCCAAAATTCTTTTCTTATCCTTATTTAATATCATCCCTTTTTGCATTCTATTTTCTAGCATAACTTGATGTTGTACTCCATGAGTGAACACATTACTCTTTTGTTATCGAATGATTGTTTTAGATTCTGGCTTTAAAACAATGGGTGCTCTTCTTAGAGAAGCACCTGCACAGTGGTAATATGAATAAAAGATTAAAAGAATAAAATAAAAGAATAAAAAGAATTCAAAGAATAAAAGAATTCAAATGAATTCTGACAGTCTTGTCTTGTTCATGATAAGCACATGATAATTTTTTCTGTGTGTGGGGTTGATCTTAACGCACATCTCAAACACAGATTCAAAAACACATTTTTGCATGTTGTGTTTTAGGAGGAAGACCTGGATAAACTGGAGTATAGTCTGAGAAAGGTGACTAGAATGTGATGAAAAAATATTACTTCATATAAAGGTCAGTTTTTAAAAAAAAACAACTTCTTGGGGTGTTTAGGTCAATGGAAATTTTGTAGGATTATCATGAGGAAGAAAGTTTTCTTCTGTATAGCTCAGAAGAGCCATAATGGACCTCAGCAGGAGGGAGATTTTTATACAATATAAGAGAAAACTTAGTGATGAAAGCTTTCCATAAATAAAATAGACTTTCTCACAAAGTAGTAAGTTCCATATTGCATTCAAGCAGGGAATGAGCGATCACTTGTCAAGGATATTTTTGGAATGGATTCCTTAATCAGGTGGGAAGTTGGATTAAATAACTGTTTGGATCACTTCCACATTGAAGATTCTGTGATAAAAGGTTTGGATCACAGTCAATGGCTCTTCTCTTACATAATTTCCTTCAAAGGCTCCACTGCTGAGCTTGCCACAAAAATCAGCATGACCTCCCAATCTATAACAAATCCAGGTTACCCTAATAAGAATCAAGCAATCGTCCTCAGGAGATACCTTTCCTTTTCTATTTATTTGGCTGTTCAGTGCAGATGGAAGGGGTAAGGAAGGGAGGAGGGGAAGTGGCTAGAAAAGAGAGGTAGACTAGAGGATGCAGGATAGGAATTACGATGATTTGGGGAAAGGTGTGTGTGTGTGTGTGTGTGTGTGTGTGTGTGTGTGTATTCTCCCAATCCATGAACAAGAAGTCCCTTAGGTAAATGTGGATGAAGCCAATGCAAGTCTGATGGAAGAATGTATATTTTGTATGTGTATATACATATATATATACATATTTTTTATAATCACATATGTATATTTATATGTGTTTTATGAGACTTCTTTAATTATGAAAGTTCTTTGTTTTTTGGTTAATTCAGGAATTATTCTAAAAATTAATACAATGTCCATCACATTGTAAGTTTATGTTGCTGTTGTATGGGTTAAACCTATAAATTCATTGGTATTAAGAACTCATAGTGAGGAATTTCCTTCCAAAATAGAGAAGAACTTTTTCACTTAATCTTAGAGAACTGCTTTGGGCATTCAAAGTTAGGATTTACCTACTATCACACAGCCAGCATGCATCACAAATAGGATCGGAACCCAGTTCTTCCCAACTCTAAGGTTATATCTCTCTCCACTATCTAATACAACCTCAATCCTGGTATGCAATGAGCATTCAATAAATACATTAATGAAATGAAATGACCTAATGTGTGAGTGAGAGTGCAATTAAAATCTCAGATCCTTTCCTGCAAGTGCCATTATTTAAAGGATTTCAAATTCCTTATTTTTAATTCTCTTTAATTCACACTAGAATTTAATTCTCTTCTGCTCATGATGAAGATACTAAAAAGTAAATGGTAACTAGGAAGTAATAGAAGGATCAAAACTCCAGGAATTAAATTCAAAAGACCTCATGGAAGAATAAGATTACAACAGAAGTTTTAAGTCACAGAGAGCATAAAGGGAAAAAAAATAGATCAAAGCTGAGTGAAATTTGAAGAGACTGAAGCACATACTTAGTTCTAAGGAAGTCACAGGAATCAGAATTGACCAATTTTCCTAAAGCAGTCTTAGGAAACTTTCAATCATGTCAGATCATTAAGTTGTCTTCTTTAGCCTGGGAAAACTATAAGCCAAATGTCCCAGCAAATTACCAGTTGCTTGAAGGGGTGGATGATGAATGAATGATGGATTTGGATTTGGGAATGGGAATGGGATATAGGGTTATACCAGATGGCCTCTGGGGTCCCTTCTCTATATATACTGCCATCATCCAAACTTGCTGCCTTACTATTCCATTTCTGGAATGTAATTTCCACCTCACTGCTCTGGGTCTCTTAAAATTCTTTATAACCCTCAAAGTTACCCTTTCTGTAAGGCCTTTCTTATTGCCTTCTCTCCAAAGCAAAATGGAACAAAAAGCATTTGTTGTGTATATCTTATTTATATAAATGTTACCTCTTCTGATATAATGTGAATTCATTGAGATCAGGGATTGATCCTCTTTTTGCAAGTGTATCCCCCCCAGGTGTAAATTCTTTTTAAAAAAAAAAACTTTTTCTAATGTTTTTTCTCATTTACATCTGAAATTTAAAAAAAACAACATTTGTTTGTTTTTTAAATTTGGAGTTCTAAATTCATCCCCCTCTTTCCCTTCAGCATTTAAAAGGGCACCCTTTAAAAGGTACCCTTTAGGAGACAAAAAATGATATAGATTACAAGTGTGAAGTAATGCAAAATATATTTCCATATTAGCAATATTACAAAAGAAAACCATAAAAAATTACAAAAAAGGAAAAAGATAAAATAAAATAATTCAGACCTTATCTGTTCTTTCTCTGGAGGTGGATAGCATTTTTCATCATAAGTCTTTCAGAATTGTCTTGGATTGTATTGATCAGAATAATAAAATCATTCTTGGTTGATCATCATACAATAATGTTATTTCTGTGTACAATATTCTTCTCATTCTGCCTGCCTCTTTGCATCAGTTCATATAAGTCTTCCCAGGTTTTTCCAAATGCATATTGGCCGTCATTTCTCATAGCGTATTAGCATTTCATCACAGTCCTATACCATCAGTTATTCATCTACTCCCCATTTGATGATCATCCCCTCAATTTCCAGTTGTTTGTCACCACAAAAAGAGATGTTATAAAATTTTTTGCATATAGAGGTTTTCTTTCCCTTTTTTATTTGATCTCTTTGGGATATAGACCTATTTGTGGCATTGCTGAGTCAAAGGGTATGCTTAGTTTTATAACAATATGGGCATAGTTCCAAATTCTTCTTCAGAATGATTGGATCAGTTCAAAAGTCGAACGATACTGCATTCATGTGCCAACTTTTCCATTTCCTCTCCAACCTTTTACCTTTTTCTTTTCAGTCATAGAAGTCAATCTGATAGGTATGAGGTGGTGCCTCAGTTATTTTAATTTGCAGTTCTCTGATCAATATAATTGAGAGCATTTTTATATAATTATCAAAAGCTTTGATTTTTTTATGAAAAACTGCCTGTTCATATCATTTGACCAGTTATCAATTGGGAAATGGCTTATATTTTTACAAATTCAACTCAGTTTTCTATATATTTGAAAAATTAAGTTTAATGATAGAAATTTATTTATAAATTCCTTCACCCCTAGCAACTTCCTGCTTTCCCTTTAATATTTACTATATTGGTTTTGTTTATGCAAAATCTTTTAAATTTAATATAATAATATATTCAAAATCAATCCATTTACAACCTGTAATGCTTTCTATCTCTTATTTGTTCATTCCCTTATCACAGATCAGACAGATAAAATTTTCTGTGTTCCCCTAATTTGATTATGAAGTAATTCTTTTTGTCTAAATCATTTATTTATTTTGCCCTATCTTGGTGAAAGGTATAAGATGTTAGTCTATACTGTACCTAGTTCTGCCACACTATTTTCTAGTTTTCTTAGCATTTTTAATAAATAATGAGTTCTTGCCCCAAAAGCTAGCATCTGCTTGGATCTTAGGTTTATCAAACACTAGGTCATTATGGTCACTTACTACTGTATTTTGTATACTTAATCTATTCCAATGATCCACCAGGATCTTAGCCAGTATCAGATTGTTTTGAAGATTCCTACTTTGTAATGCAGTTTGAGATCTTGTACTGTGGTCACTTTCCTTTACAATTTTTTCATTGATTCCCTTGACGTTTTTGACATTTTATTCTACCAGATGAATTTTGTTATAATTTTTCTAGTAATATAATATTTATATATAGAATTGTCATTTTTATTATATTGCCTCAGTCTACCCCTGAGGAATAATTAATATTTCTTCAGTGGTTTAGATTTTACTTTATTTGTGTAGTGTTTAAGTAGTGTTTTGTAGTTTTATCCAGGTAGGTAGACTCCCAAATATTTTATATTTTCTTTAGTTATTTTAAATGAAATTTCTCTTTCTTTCTCTTCCAGCTGTACCTTGTTGATAATATATGGGGATATTAATGATTTACGTGGTTGTACTTAATACCTTGAAACTTGACTGATTAATTATTTCAACTAGCTTTTTAGTTTATTCTCTAGGATTTTCTAAGTATGCCATTTATATCATCTACAAAGGTATAAATTCTTAATAAACACTTCTTCATTCTTTTATTTATGAGCATATTTCCTGTCTCAAAGTGCCTTTTCTGTGTGTATTCAGAAAGTGCAATCCATTATTAAGTCCATTTAAAAATTCATTGAAAAATAATTGATTAATTGATTTTTTTCACTTCCTTCAAGATTCAAATATAAAGTATTTTGATTACTATTTTTGAACCTGGCAATACAATTTTATTTGCTTCTTAATGGTTCAAAATATTAACCTCTTCTTATTCAAAGTTGGGAGTTCAAAGAACTTTAAACTTATACAAACAAAAATGTTGACATGATTGGCAGGATATATATACACACATATATATACATATATGTTGCACATATACATACACACAAACATACACACACATATATTTTTAACAGATTCCTTTAAATGTATTAGTAGTAGATTCAACCAACTATATATATACACTGTCACTTTTGTCAAGCAAGAATTGATGCTATAAAAGCTTTTACCTAGAGGCTCAAGCTTTTGGAGAATGAAGATATCAAGTAATAATATGTTTGTCACATTTGAAGAATTCTTTCTCTCTCTCTCCTCTTAACATTTCTAAAGCACTTTAATATTTGCAAAATACCTACATTTTCTGGAGCCTCACAACAACCCTATCAGGCAGATCTTTACAGTACTTTTATCCCCAATTTACAGAATCAAAAACTGAGGCTGAGAAAGGTTGTAGGGAGCCTTAAAGTATTATGTAAATGTTGTCATTGTTATTATTATCATAATTATTCTTTCCCATAATCATACAGCTAACCATTTAAATACTAGCTATGGTGCTAAATGAAGTGTAGCTTGTCATTATTTTCTGAGTAGCTCACCTATTGGAATAAGTAAGCCTCTGACACATCTATGGAGGCTGTGTAGCATAGTGCACGGAACTCTGAAATTTCTGAGTCCAGGAATAATTGATTTCTGATTCTATCTCATATACTTAATAGCACTCTGACCCCTAGAAAACCATGTCAACTCTTTGAATTTTCTTATTCCTATAAAATTGGAATGATAGTGAGTTGTGTTGTAGTGAGATTTGAATAAAGGTAGAGTTATCTGAAAACCTTGAAAGTAATACATAAGTGAATCATTATTTCTTTTAGAAACCAAAAGAAGTGTTGTGACAAATCATATTTAAACACAGGGGTCTCCAGCCTTCCAGATGTTTGATATTATCTCAATCATCAAAAGAGAAAAGTTGAGGATTTTAGATTTGATTGATTTAAAAAACCTGGAGGATGAAATTAGTTGGCTCTTGTGGCCATACATTTTTTTTCATTTGAGAGGACATGTGCTCCTTGGACTAAGTTTCTAATTGAGACAAGGCTGTTTCCCGTTACCGCGTGAGATTTTAATTTATTTTAAAGTAAATCATACACAATATACCTTGAGATTAGGAATAGAGTCCTCAGTCCCTATAGTAAGCAAGCACAAGGGCTGAAATCACTAACATTCTAGTCACTTGAAAGCTTCTCTGAATACTATTTTCCATTTTGCTGTTATTTATTTTTGAATATTTTGTCAGTCAACAAGGATTTTATCAAGTACTTGCTATGTGCCTAGAACAGTGCTAACCACTGAAAATATAAAGAAAGTCAAAAGCATAAACCCTGCCTTGAAGAAGCTCACATTCTGTCATTTTTAGGGAAAATGAGAGATAAATTGCAGAGATGAATGTGAGGGAAGGATAAGAAAAGAGAAAGGGAATAACCAGGTAAGTCTTCTTGCAGGTGGGCTTGGACTTGCATATTTAAGCTGAGTCATCAAGGAAGTTAGTAAGTTGTAGTGTGCTGGGAAATAATTCCATATATGGGAAATGGACACAGTTAAACGGTACAGGGTTAGGAGATGGAATGTTCTGTATAAGGAATTCTGAGGAAGTCAGTATCATAGAATCTTTGGAGTATGGGGATAGGAATAAAGTATAAAAAGACTAGAAAGATACCAAAAGGCCATATTGTGAAGCCTTTAAACATAAAACAAAGAATTTTATATTTAATCCTAAAGGTAATGGAGAATACTCATTATTCTATTTTTAAAGTCTCCATAATAACTAATAACTACTGAAAATATTGAAGGAGATACCAGATTGTAGATTTAATGCTATATATTCTTTCTTGCCTAAAATCTGTTGTATGCTATAAAAAAGAAACCTAACTTGGAAAATCTGAAAGAATTGTTCTCTCCATTCTCCTCAGTCTGTAATTAAATCTTCTTAAACAAGTTTTTTTAAGAATTTCTGAATACCCTCAAAAATTAGGGAAAGGTAATGTTTAAGTAATGTGACTCCTTCATAGATAAGTTACTCTAAACATATTTAATAATTTTTATTAATTGCCTGCCTCCACTTTTGGGTTCCTGACTGTGATGTCAAATTCAGAATGTCCAAAAGGGTTCTTTTACTAAGATATAAAATAATAGATTTCTAACAATTAAGAAATCCAACTCGATATGATAGTGTATTTTGTTAAAGGCATGATTATAAAATTAATCTTTTAAGAGATTCTCCCTTTGCTCAAAAACTTATTCAATTCAGTAGTCACATACAAAAATCATCTACTATGTACAAGGGTGTGAATGAGTTCAAAGAGAACTAGCTTTTCTGGTATAAGGACTTGCTGAGCCCTTTTCAGAGTTGTTCATCTATTTTTGTTATCCACTTGACATTCAACTCTGATCTGTACGTCCAAGAAGTAGTAGCATGCACAGCATCCACATCAGAAGATGGCATGACCAGGTTGAGAGTAACCAATGGGGCCACAAACTTGTCTTGAGTAAGAAGGGTGTCTATCCCAAGCATGACAAGATTTTCTATAGCAGAATGGGTAGATGAAAACAGTATATTCCAGTGGTCATGAAGGCAGCTGAAAACAGTTATTGTCTAGTGCTTAGAGAACAGTTAGACACTGAAGATGCCAAGGTTGCCCATTGCATCCCAGGTCACCACCAAGTATCTTGGCTTTTATCTCGCCACTGAACTTGGATTACTCTGCAAGAAAGAGCGAGGATGATGCCTTTGTGCAACTCTGCCTTGCTTAAATCCAATTCTTGACCAAGATATCATACTTTGATATCATTGGTCATTTCGTGAAATAAAGCAGAAATAACAACTACATACAAGGCATAGAAGCAATGTGCAATAGTGTCACAGATTTAGAGTTGGAAGGGACTCCTGAAGCCATGTCATCTATTAATGTGAATTTATAGATCAGGAAAATGGTGGTCTTGTTGGTATTGATGTGAAAATTCACAAAATTGGCAAGCATCTGATGCAAAATTTGAATCTATATTCTTTGACTTCAAAGACAATTTGCTTTCCAATTTACTGCATTGCTTTAATGGGAGACAGTCATGGACTAAGAGCCAAAAAAATGGTTTCAAATCTAGTCTGACATTTACTAAATAAGTCATTTAACCTTCTTGTGCATCAAGAATCTCCTTAGAATTCATCTACAAACTCATGACTTGTAATTTTTGCTTGTAGAAAATGGTCTTTTCACTGAGCTATAGAGGCAAAATACTATCTTAATCATTGCAAGAGCTGAATTATAGATGGTATCCAACCTTGATGAAATTGGGTTCGATTCAATCTTTTGTTGTTCCTCTTTTCAAATAATTTTTCTGTGTCTTCTCTAGCTTTCTGATTCCAGATTTTGTATATAAAAAGATATCTGAATACAATCTCAGAAGAAGCATCTCTCTACTAATATTATCACTGTTAAAGAACAATCTACCCATGGTAGTTAAGTTTGAAAGGCAAAGTTTTGATCATTAGCTATAGGAGAAGCATAATAGGAACATAGCCAATAGGAGACTTGAATTCCAACACCAGCTCAGCCATTAGCTAAGTAATTATATGAGTTTAGGTTAGGAATTTATTATTTGTGAACCTTATATTCTTTATCTATCAATTGAAAATATCATTCTATAACACAGGTTCATAACCTGAGGTTCACAGACCTGTCCATTAGTGAAACCTTCATGAAGCATCTACTAAATTCTAGTAAGAATCTACTAAATTCTAGTAAGAATAGGCTATAATAATGCATACACTGAAAAAAGAAAACAATGCCCAAGGAGCTTCTATTCTTTATATACAAAATGAAAACTGTTCAGTGTAAGTTTAAGGTAATTTCCAGTGGTAGGAAACCTTCACACAAATAAGAGATTAGGAGATGCTCATGAAAGATATGACACCTGAACTGAGCCTTGAAAGAATGCCAGGATACTGAAGGGTGAAGTTGTGGAATAAGTACATTCCCAGACTTGAAGGACAGGGAGTGCAAATGCATGGAGATGAAAGAATACAAAATCTGGGGAACAGATAGGGGTCCATTTTAGCTAGAATGCAGAATGTATAGAGAGGAGCAATGTGAAATGAATCTGGAAAGGTATGTTGAAGCAAAATGGAGAAAGGATCATAGGTGACTTTGATGGATGTCAGCCTCAGTAGTTTGTATTTGATCTTAGAGGAAATGGGGAGCTACTTAAGGCTTTTTGAATAGGGCAATGACATGTTCAAACCTATGCTTAAAATGATTTTTTGGCAGCCTTCCATAGGATGGATTGTAAAGAGGGGGCAAACTAGAAGCCACCAGGCCAATTTAGAAGTAATTACACAGTAGTGACTCAATGAATATTTGCTGAAAGATTGAATTTTATATAAAGATTCTTCAATTTGAGTAAGACTTTTGCATTCCATGGTACAGGGGTCTGTCTTTATGGTATAAATATGCATTAGAAATGATTATTACTTGACCTGTTCTCACCTAAGACTAAATTCTCCAATTCTGTTTCTAAATTATTTTATCTTTATTATCAATCAACTATTCTCCTGATTAGTTCAAATTCTAACCCTGGAGTCAGACACTTCTGAACTATACTATGCCAAGATTCCAGAAAATGTACTTTTGGCGTCTTATGGATGAAGACAAGGATGCTTGTGATTAAGAGCCAATTCCTGTCAGTGTAAAAGAAAAATGAGCAGTTTGCCAAATCTTAAAGTGAGGACACTGGGCCAATAGCAAGGTTGTAGAGGTTGGGAGGGTCACCAATTTTTTCAGGGTAAGGAACTATTATTATGCTAACCCTTCCTTTATTGATTCTTTCCTTTTAGTTTGAGTTTGTTTTTTCACAACATAGACATTTCCCAATATATCCAAACCCTCATGGAATCCTGAATTACAATCAATCAATAATCAAGCATTTATTATATACCTATTATTGGTCAAACATTATTCTGGGAACTGAAGAAATAAAGACAATAATGAAAGAGTTCTTATCTTGAAAAAAATATTTGGCCACTAGCAGGATACATGGGGAATACATAACTAGTCAGTCATTTCTCTTTGGTTATATTCCCTCAAGTATTATAGCCTCTGGCTTGACTCCTCTTTCCCCAGCCTCCATATATGCGAAACAGTTGCCCTTCCTTTCCTAAACTCCTTAAAGTATATATAAGATTTTGAGTTCTTTAATTTAGTGGAATTCCCCATGATGGAAATTCCCATTAATGGCGTATTTTCCCTGAGATGTCTTACCCAGAGTCTCAGAGCTAAGCTTGGTGGTATTGGTATATGTGTGAACACGACTCTATGTGGTAGCCATAAGAGTACTGTCTCTCTTGTCCTAATAAAAGACATGTTCTTTGTAACTACTCTTATTTATTTGCTCATTTATTTATTTGTTTGTTTATTTATTTATTTGTTTATTTTTGGTGTGACTATAGTATGTAGGAAAGCTGGGATTTTAATTTAGGCTCTATGACACTAAATTCAATGTTGTTTTTTTCCCTACACCATATTCTTTTTACAAACATCATCACTATCATCATTGTTGGGCTGTTAGATAATACCATGGATAGAGTACTGGACATGGATTCAGGACTAGCTAAGCTCAAATCCTCTCTCAGATACTTCCTATTTTTGGGTGGGTGATGCTAACAACTCACTCAACCTTTTCTTATATTTGTTTCCTCATCTATAAACTTGCAGTAATAATAGTACTTAACTCCTCAGGTTGCTGTGATGATCGAATGTAATATCTGTAAAACATTATCCAAAATTTAAAGTTCTACATAAATGCTATTATTATTATTATTAATATTAATTATTGTTATAGTTGCCTAAGATGATCAGGAAAGCCTGAATAAAAGAAGCAGCTCAGCATAGTGAGGTAATAAAGAACCTTTTAGAAACCAAGGGTCCAAATTGCACCCTCATGCTGCATATGAGCTGCCCCCTTGCCCCAGACAAGGGAGAGAGGAAGTGTTCCCATTGGGCTGCTGTACAGAAGGGTGAGTCATATGAGAAATGTCCTCAGGAGAGGTGGAGAGGGGAAAGGGAGCACCCCTTCCAGCACACATGCCAAAGGTTTGCCAACACAGACATACTGGGGGAAAAATGACTGGTTTCTAGTTAGGGTGCCTTTGAATGATATACAAAGATAAAATAACTTAAACTCACTGATCTCCATATTGCCATTTGTGAAATGAAGATGTTGAATCACACAATGACTACAATGTCTTTCTAGTTCTAAATGACATAATTTAATTAGGATCTTCATGAAAAAGAAAACAATCTAAACTTAATTTTTTAAATGTTAGTGCAATAAAGCAGAAAATCAAGCAATATAAAAATAAAAAAAACCCTCAGAAATGAAAGGGATCCTGAGATCATCTAATTTGACCCAGTCGTATTCTTGCCAACTTAGTTATCTTGAAGTCTTTTAGCAAAACAGTGTCAGATTTTATATTCTTGGGCTCAGACATCACTGCAGATGGTGACTGCAGCCATGAAATTAAAAAAAAAAAGATGCTTACTCCTTAGGAGGAAAGCTATGGCAAATCTGGACAGCATACTAAAAGACAGGGATGCTGACAGAGGTCCATGTAGCCAAAGCTATGGTGTTTCCAGTAGCAATATACAGTTAGACTAAAAACAAAGCTGAGTGCTGCAGAATGCATGTTTTTGAATTCTGGTGTTGGAGAAGACTTCTGAAAGTGCCTTGGGCAGCAAGGAGATCAAATCAGTCAATACTTTAAAAAATCAATTCAGACTGCTTTTTGGAAGGACAAATATTGAAGTTGAAGCTTAAATTCTTGGGACACATAATAAGAAGACGAGACTTCTTGGAAAAGACTCTACCTTTGAGAAAGATTGCAAGTAAAAGAAGAAGAGGGCAGAATATGATATTTGCAGATAATGTCCTGGAAGCAATGAGCATGTACTTAGACAGGCTTTGGGAGACAATGAAGAACAGAAAAGCCTTTATGTTTTGGTGCCTGAATGACTGAAAACAAAACAAAACAAAATAAAGCAAAATAACAAAAGCCCACTTCCTCTTTAGGTTGTTCATTCTTCTTTGGGACAGTTCTAATGGCAAGGAAGTTCTGTTTTATTTTGTATTGTTTCCCCTTTCATCATCTTTAGCTTCTACTCTTTGCTCCAAGTTCTATGGTGAATCCCATGTATTCAACATATCAACCCTTCAGACACTTCAATATGGCTTTCACATCTGTCCATATTTTTCTCTTCTCTAAGCTATATCCAATTCAGTTCAATTAAACAAGCATTTATTAAACCCCTACTTTGGCCAGACATTGTGCTAGAGTTTGGTGATACAAAGAAATATAGTCTCTATAGGGAATTTGTTTTTTTTTTTACTGGGAAATGCATGTTTATAGATAACTAAAAACTATATATCTAAATAACTCTTAATTTCTCTTTTTCTGTCTACACACACACACACACACACACACACACACACACACACACACACACCACACTATTTTTAGTATTTTAGAAGGCAGGACAGAGAGTAGTCATTGGGGAAATAAGGAGAGACTTATTTAGAAGGGCATATAAACTGAAACATGAAGGAAAGAAGAGATGCCAAGAGATGAAGATAAAGAAAAGGAATGTTTCAAGCCTAGAGGACAGCTTAATCAAAGTTTTGGAATCAGGAGATCCTTCAACCAAAGTTAATATGCCCTTATCCCTTGGGCCTTTACCATCTTGATTGCATTCCTCTGGATATTTTCCAATTTTTAAATGTTCTTCCTAAATATTGCCACCTAGAACTAAAACAATATCCCAGATGGGAGCTGACCAAGGCAAAATCTAAGAAGAGTCACCTTTTTAGTCCTTGTCTCTCTTGTTTTTTTCTTAATGCAATATAATATCACATTAGGGTTTTTTATTTGACCTTCCTTCCTTCTTTCCTTCCTTCCTTCCTTTTTTCCTTCCTTCCTTCCTTCCTTCCTTCCTTCCTTCCTTCCTTCCTTCCTTCCTTCCTTCCTT
>NC_058133.1:449855324-449864453 GCF_016433145.1 Gracilinanus agilis
CTGTCACTTCCAGACTTTTGGCAAGTAGTCTTGCACTAGTATATAGTTAATAAGTGTGCTCTGTAATTTTTGGATTGTGAAAATGAAGTTATATTGAAAATAAAAACAACAAAAAGCCACCGAGAACCTTCAACGCACAAAAGGCCAAGACCACCAAGAATTCTGTCAGAGCTCAGAGCTCAAGAATCAAAAAGAAAGCGAATCCCTCTCAGGCTCCGGCTTATATACAGTTTTCTCACCGGTCAGCTCTCTTCCTCACATCAGTGCTTGTGGCCTGTTAGGGCATGAACTTTCTTTGTTGGTAACTTTTTAAATGTTAAGAAGGGATACTTTAAGTTCTTGATTGATTAACTTAAAATAGACAAAGGGAATAAAAATTCCCTTTCACAGAGGTAAACCTGAGGTGGCAGAATTTTGTTGATGGAGGAGTTATTATCCAACCTCAGTTCAAAGCTAGTGTCTGAGACATGTCAAACTCAGGTTTTCCTGAGGCCAGGCTCAGCATTTACCTGCTAAACCACCTAGTGAAAGCTAAGAAAGGTTGAAAGTTTGCCTACCATCACACAGCCAGTAATGGTATTTGATACATGATCCTGTAGCAAAATCCATTCTTCTTTCTAAATCATTCTGCCTCTAAACTTCACTCTGGCTGTGGTCATATGGGTAGGCTATATAGAGAATATTGAATATACATGAGATATTCCCATCTACATAAGGGACAGATAGGAATATCTTGAAGAAGAAAAATTTAGGAGTCTAGAATATAGAGTGAAGAAGAAATAAGGGATAATTTCATCTTTTAAGATGATTGATCGATTAATGTAATGACTTTTTAATTTTTCCATAGCTCTCAATACTGATCGACATTTTTGTTGTATATTAGCTTCCAGAATATCTGTATACAATCATGGAACAGTGGAAAACATGCTGAATTTTGAGCTAGAGAATTGGAGTGCAAATCTCAGCTCTCTCACTACCCAAATAATCTTTTTTTTTTTAAAGTATATAGAGGTATTATTATCTCCACTTTATAGAAGAGGAAACAAGCACAAGGAAGTATTTATATATGTGTGTATATATGTATATATAACCCTCACCTACTCTCTTAGAATCAATACTATGTATTGGTTCTAAGGCAGAAGAGGCAACGGAAGTTAAGTGACTTGCCCAGGGTCACACAGCTAGCAAGTGTCTGAGGCCAGATCCAAACCCAGGACTTCCAGTCTCCAGATCTGGCTCTCTATCCACCGAGCCACCCAGCTGCCCTGGAAGTTAAGTACTTTGCCCAAAGTCATGAAGCTATGTAACTGCTGAGACAGGATTCATACCCAGGTATTATTGGCCCCTAAGTCTAGTCCTCCAATATAATGGATATTTGTTAGAGACCTACTAAGTACAGAATACTATGCATGAGGTGCCAGTGATGAGAAATTTTATTAGATTTTTATATTTATATTTATATTTTATATTTATATTTGAAATGTTTCCTACACTCAAGGAGATTCCATTCTACTTGGGCACCCAGCATATTTGCAGATAAGTAAGTATTAGATCATTTGACTACCCAAATAATCTCAAACCAAGTCATTTAAATTCTTTGGGGCTCAGTTTCCAAGTCTGTAAAATAAGGGAGTTAATTTAAATTATTGCTGTTTTTGCCATCCAACTCTTCATGACCCCATCTGGAGCTTCCTTCCTTCCTTCCTTCCTTCCTTCCTTCCTTCCTTCTTTCTTTTTCTTTTCTCATTCCCTCTTCTTCATTCCTTCCCTCTTTCTTTCTTATTTATTTTTCTTTTTTCTCTTTCTCTTTCTCTCTCTTTTAATTTCTTTTTCTTTTTGGTTTTCTTTGCCTTTTTTCTTTTTTCATTTCATAATGGATAGATACTAGATTTGGAACCAAGAAGACCTGGGAACAAATTCCACTTCAAACACATACTAGCTTATGACTGAGCAAGTCACTTAAATATTGTGCATTTGTAAAATAATAGGATTGAATTCCATGACCTTCTATGAAGGCCTTGTAATATGTTATTATTGGCTCATTGAGGATTGCAATCCACTAAAGTCTCCAGAAATAAAGTTTAATAAATGTACTTGTGCCTCGTTTATTTACGTAGCTGCAAATCCTTGCTACCTTTCAGAGGCAGTGAAGCTTTGTAAACTGCAAAGCCTATGCAAATATAAGATAAAATTGACCTTTTCCTTGCATCTGATTTAAAATAAAAAGTATAAGATTTCATTAAAATTCACTTCTGACCTCAGTTTTATGATCAGACTTTAGAATGTTCATGTGACCTCTCTCACACAAATATTTAAAAGGACTTTTTTGTTCCTTGATTTTCCCATTCTTTTTGTTCTGTTGTGTTTTCATTAGCTTACTGAAACCAAACTCCATTTAAAAACCTTCTCTGTGGTAGCTGTTCTGATACTTTCCAGTAGTTGCTGTAAAAATGAAGGTGTTTGCTGTCAAGTTCAAGTTTTCTTACTTCAGGCATCTCTATTAAGGAGTTCTATTCAAGGTGCATGGAAAGAGATTCTGGTTCAGAATCCAACATCTTGACCTCTGATGGCTTAAATGTTAAACTCCAATTCAACATTCCATCCCTAACTTTCACTAAAAAATGGCAAAGGAAGTTCTAAAAGATATCCATGTTGAGTTATATCAGATTTGATATAATTAATACATTCTGTGGAGGCATCACATTTACTTTAGATTATATATGTACTTTTATATTTAAAGATGATTATAGAGAAGTTATATGTCTGTGTATGTATATTTGTGTGTGTGTGAGAGAAAAAGAGAATGAGGAAGCATAATTTAAATGAGTGCAGTAATCTTTATTACAACTCACATTTCTGTATAATTCCAAGTGTATATAAGTCTTATTGCAGCTCTTCATATACCTTATGGTGGTATGGAAGCAAAGCCAAAAAGTAGGGTATAATAAACTCTGATAGTTCCCACCAAATTGGAAAGACCACCAGCACAATCCCGTGATAAGAACCCCTTTGCTAATATTGATCTTTGGAAAATTTAGTACCTAACTGATGAATTTTATGGGCCATAACTCATAAACATATTTGCTATTGTGTGAAGAGGTCATGACTTTTGCCAACAGACGGTACCCTTAAAATCAAATAATAACATTGTTGAATCATATGTTAAGAAGCAAAAGAGACTGCAGCATTGAGTCCAAACCTTTTATTTGACAGATAAGAAAACTTAGGAACAGAATTACTCAATGATATTTAAGGTCATTTGGGTAACAAGTAGAATTTCTGGGGTTTGAACTAATGACACCCGTTGTCAGACCCAGCGCTCATTTCATTGCACCATGTAGTTTTTAAAATTAAATTATCTGAAGTTTTCAAAACACTCTCCTTCCAACAATTCTTTAAGGTATTTTAAGTACTGGTATTGACATTTTTCAGATGAGAAATCTGAGCCTCAGTCAAATATGATTTGTTCAAGGTCACATAGCTAGTAAACTGTAGTGCTAGGATCAGAACCCAAGTCTTCTATATATGAAGTAGAGGTTATTTCTCCAAACTTCTTCCAAGAAGTTGAGATATTAAACCAAATTGTCTCTCTTAAAAAGCTATTTTTAAATATCAAGCAGACTGTTTTCATATCCCTACTCTCAACATTCTAGGTGTTCCAGAAAGAGCAGAATCCTAATAATAAACTAGTTTCTAAATTAATGAATCATTCATGATTAATCCGAAGTAATCATTGAAATGATCAGATCTTGGCAGGGGTGGATGTGACAAAAGGAAATGATCCACTGTCCATAAGTAGCTCAGAATCCTGTAGTTTCTGAAGTTCCTTCCATCTTTTTTTTCCTCCCAGCACTTAGTCATTCTCTAAAACCATTCATCCTGAATGAACTCAAAAGAAGAAAAGGTCAGCCAGATTCAGGACTTCAAAGGTGTCATTTCTTTAGCAAACATTCTATTCTTGATAGATATTGAAACATTCTTCTACAAAGCCTTTCTCTAGGACAGCAAATTGCAGGACATTTACACTTCCTAAATAAAGACAAATTTTAACCATGAGTCAGAAAAACTGTAGGATCATAGTTTTCTTAGAGCCAAATTGAAGTTTTCCCTCACTTAAACAGATTTGGAGGTGTTGGTAACTGAGACAGATTTGCTTTTCTCTAGCATTAAATAGTTGCCAAACTTGGTCAATTCTATCCTTACAACATCCCTTGAATCTGGTCGGCCATTGCTAGTCCTACCATCACTAGCCTAATCCATTACCTCACATCTCTTGACTGTGACCTTGACTGTGATAATGTCATATCTCCACTTTCTCCTCTTTCAATCTATCTATTGCACTACCACCAGGCAGCAGAGTTGTGCCCAGGCTTTGGCCATTTAAGTGACCTCAGGCAAGTTATTTAACCTCGTTGGTCCAATTCCCTCATATATAAAATTAAGGGGCCTTTGAAGTACCTTCTAGCTATGTAGCTATGATTCTATAATTAATCTCTTTCATGAAAAAAATTGGTCATCTCACAACTCTCAACTAAATACTCTGATGTCTCCTTATCCTTTGCTTGATTTTTTTAAACTTTCATCTTTCATCTTAGAATCACTACTGTGTATTAGTTCCAAAGCAGAAGACTGATAAGGACTAGGCAATGGGGGTTAAGTGACTTGCCCAAGATCACAAATTTGGGAAGTTTCTGAGGCCAGATTTGAACCCAGGTTCTCCCATCTCTAGGCCTGGCTTTCTTAACTAGCTGTCCCATGTGTGAGTATTTTAAGGATTTCTGTGATCTGATGCTATTACCTTGACTTACTAATTTTGTATTATATTCTTACACATACAATTTCCCAACAAAATAGAACTACTCTAACTACTCTCCAGACAAAAAAGTCTATACGCTCTCACCCCTGCACCTTTGTTCTTACTGTTCCCTATGTTTAGAATGTCTTTTTTACTTTCCCTCAAGAAGCTTATATTCTATAAAGCTGTGTTGGCGAATCTATGGCACATGTGCTGGAGCATGACAGAGGAGGCTGCTCCTTTCCCCCTTTCCACGTGCACCTGAGGACATTTCTTCCATCACTTTCTCCTCTGCCCAGTAGCCTAATGGGAGTACTTCCTCCCTCCCCTGTCTGAGGGAAGGCAGAGAGTACATGTGAGGGCTGTAGTTTGGGCACTCGGGTTCTAAAAGGTTCATTATCAGTGCTAAAGAGGGAACAATATGATATATGTAAATAAGTATATATTATATATGTGTATGTATTCTCTTAGATTGACTTTGTGTCTAATATAGAAATTATATATGTACATATATATAAAACAACTAAAATATAAAAATACATATTTTACATTTATATAATATTATATAATACATGGAGCAACTAGGAGGTACAGTGGATAGAGGATGCAGCCTGGAGTCAGGAAGTCTTCAGTTAAAATCCAGACTCAACTACTTAACAGCTGTGTGTCTTTGGGAAAATCATTCAGTCCAATTTGCCTCATTTTCTTCATCTGTAAAATTGAGCAAGAGAAGAAAATGGCAAAACACTCAAGTATATTTGCTAAAAAAAACCACAAAAAACAAATTGGATCACGAAGAGTTGGATATGTCTGAAATGACTAAACAATAAAATAAAATATTATGTACACTCAATCCAAGAGAATGTACACACACACACACACACATATATATATACCTACATATCCCTTTAATATATAATTTATTTACACATATATATTTTACACACAAAGTAAATCTAAGAGAATTTCAGGAGATGCGAGTAGCTATGGGATTAGGAAAGGGTATTTTTAGGAGGTGGCACTTGAACTGACCCATGCTTGAAGCCAAGAAGTCTAAGAGATAAAAGTCCAGGCACAGCCTACCTAGATGTGCAAAATTTAGGAGATGCAATACCAAGTGCAAATAACATTAAGACAGTCATTTTGGCTGGATCAGAGAATGTGTGAATTGGATTAAAGGGAACTAAAACTAGAAAGATAAAGTCAAATCCCTTTGCAATAGATAGGAGATGACTAAGTGAATCTCTTCTGGAATGTCTTAAAATGCACAAAAAATGAGTATAAACAGTCTGCTTCCTAGGCATGGTGGTGCATGCCTGTAATCCCACTTACTGAGGATGCCTACAATGGTGGATCTCTGGAGCTTAGAAGATCTGAGCTGCAGAAAGCCTTGTCCATTGCAATAAGTTCTGCAATATGGCAGACTCCCAGGAGATTAAGGAAGTTTGACTTAAGCAATGTCAGAGAGAGAAAAAGTCAAAGTTCTTGTACCAATTAATAGTGGGATCTATCTATGAGTAGATCCTGTGCTTTTAGTCTGAAAAATTAAAAAAGAAATAAAGAATCAAAAGGCTACAATAAGTTCTCCAAAAAGGCCTCTACTCAAGCCACAGCAAAACTAGATTTGTTAAGGCAGTCCTAGTTATATTGTAAGCACCAGCTATTACCTGCATCAAATATCTAACACATGGGACTTAGTTTATTCTCTGATGGAGGGAGGGAGGTATCATTTGCATAATATTATAAGCTCAATGTCATGTGAGTGATATTTTTTTCTGCCTCAAGGAGATCTGAAGTACATGGCCCTATTCTTGGGAACATAAACCTTTGAGAGAGCTCTTTCTGTGAATCTTGAATTCTGTAATTAGACCAATCCTCTTGTGATAAGAGCCTTAGGCTGATAAACTGTTATAGTCAATTATATGTGACCATGTTACTTCTCTGTCCCTGCTTTTAAGTCTTTGTAAATATAATGTGACTTTAGGTGGTCTGATTGCATTGGCCCTTAGAGGATTTATTTAGGGCTTTGGAAGGCCTGTTACCATAGTGCCTGATTCCAGGGAGGAAATCTTCCAGCCCCTGATGGTATGGCACAGATAGGTATAGATGAAATGATGGTAACTCTCTCAAGCTAAAAATACTTGCCTGAGAGGGACAAGGACAAAGGCTTTATAGACTGAGATAGCCAGTGAACACCATCCCAGAGTTTCACATGCTAGTGTAATGTGTTTGCATTTTACTTAATTTGGATATCATTGAAATGTGAAAGATTTAAAGAGTGCTCAAAATGACTGCACATGAAATCTGAACAATCAAGATGCCAGAGAAAATTAACATCAGAAACAAACTAGATTAAATAATACTTCAGGGATAGTAGGATGAAAGCCATAGAGAAAACTCTGAAGAGTAAAAAAGAAAGAAAGAAAAATTCAATAAGGATTTGGCAGATGGTGAAAAAAAATAAAAGATCTAACCTAAAATCTACCAAAATCTAATTCTCAGTAAGTTTTAGTACAACCATATGTTTAAATGAGAAAAAAAGTGAGATGAACTATCTCACCATAGAAGGTTATATATCAGGGAATAAAGAAAATGAAATCAGATTTTTTTTACATATCTTTCTTCAAAAACGATTTTTTTAACAAGGCTAGATTTATGAAAACCAAAGCTCTCTGAAGGAAGAGGTTGAATAATTAGGAAGTGAAAGGATAACACTATAGATTCTTAAAAGGTTAGGAGCCGTTTAAATTGACAAATCACCAGTTCTCAGCATCATATATCAAAGAATGTATGGAAGCAAGAATGGAAATTAGAGAAACTTTAGCCAATTCTTTCCTCATAAGTGTCCTAAGTGTGCTTAATTCAGGAAAAATCCCAGAAGATAAGAAGGATGGTAACACAATCTTGGCATTTAAATGACAAACTAAGCATTGTGTGAGCATGAGGGCAGGAAGGCACTCAACAACAATAAGATTAAGGAAATGATTTATGTGATCCGATGAATGAACATGATAGGATGCAACAGGCTGCACTGGCAGTTGTGTGGATTAGGTGACCTTTTCTTGCACAATTTTCTGTGAGTCTGTCAGAGCCAGTTTGATTTCCCTGAAACACTAAACTTTTAAGTGTGATTTCTCATATGGACAGGGAAAGGGGAATGAAGAGTAGATCTTGCTTCATTTCTTCCAGGATGTAAGATCACAAATTTTAAAGGATGGAGAAACTTTAGAAGTCAATGAATCCAACTCCCTTATATACAGATGAGAAAACTGAGACATAGAACATTTAAATGAATTGCCCAGTCACCTAACTAGTATTTGAAGCAGGGATATGAACAAAAGCATTCCTGATTCCAAGTCTAGCACTCTACACATTGTGCCACCTATCTGCCTCTAAGAACTGAGATCTAATTACTAGAAAGGTTGTGATTGTTCATAGTCACATAGCTTTTGAGTATTTGAGGCAGGATTCAAATGTAGACCTTCCTAATTCCATTTTCAATTCTCTTTATAGAGCATTATATGTCTCATACATAATCCTTGTCAATAGAAAGTTCTCTATGTGGACATGAAAAGTTATTCTCATTTTCTGGATTTTCTTCTTAAACTTCTCTCCATTCATAGTGTTTCTTTTTTGTATTTTGCATTTTCTTTTATTTCTCCAGTCTCAGAATTTGGGTTGAGGTTTGGTGCTTGGGATGGTTGCTGTTTTCCACTCTACTTTTGGATGATATGGGAGAGTTCTTGTTTGACCCAAGACCTAAGATTAGGAACCAGCATTAGCAGTATTCCCTAAATTCCCTAAATAAAGTACTCATTGTAACACGATATAGGCTCTGGGTCCTCTGTTTCCTTCTTTCATTGTCCCAAACCTGCAGTTGGCTTCATTCCTTGTTGGGATTGTGACAATTCCGACCATATGTTGTTGATAGTGCTGGTACCAGGTGTTCTGCAAAACTCCTAGTACATGGCTTCTTAGGTACTACCCTGGCCCATATTCCTGCTGTGACTCCTTCTGTGACTATGGTGTGGGTTATATAGGTTCAGGTTCTGGGCTTGTCTTCTCTTCTGGTTCCATGCTGTTTTTCCGGTTTCTGAAATCCTGGCTTGTTTCTGCTACAAGATTCTATGTCATTTCTGGCAGTCTTTTTTTGCAATTTTGGACTGAATGAAAGGGCTTAGAACTTACATTTCATTTTATTTATTCTTCAGCTTCCAAGTTTTAAAGTATCCTTAACTACTTTTTTTATGTTTTTTTTTTAATTTTTGTTTTATCTTTGTCTATCTTCCTTCCTTCCTTCATTTCTTTTTCTTTCTTTCTTTCTTTCTTTCTTT
>NC_058133.1:449867355-449902180 GCF_016433145.1 Gracilinanus agilis
TCTTTTTTCCTTCCTTCCTTCCTTCCTTCCTTCCTTCCTTCCTTCCTTCCTTCCTTCCTTCCTTCCTTCCTTCCTTCCTTCCTTTCTTCTTTACTTTCTTCATTTATTTCTATCTCTCTGTCTCTGTTTTATGTTCAGCTGAACTCCTCAGCTTGAATGGGGATAGGAGAAGAGGGAAGCATTAAGGTTCTTTCAGAAAATTCTGCAGCTAAGATAGTTAGGAATCTCAGGTTTTGTTCCATCAAAAATGTTTCTTTCTTCTTCAACTCCATCCCTTCTACTTCCTCAGAAGTAGATAGCTATGCTAAGATATTCAGCTTTTCCTTCTTTATTTGACAATCCTTCCTAGTTAATGGCTGCGTCTACTCAATGACGGGATTCATTCTAATTTATAGAGACCATCCAAATGACTATTTCTCTACAGTATACATGACAAGTGGTCATCTGGTTTCCTCTGGATGGCCTATATTGAGAAGGAACTGAATACATCCCCAGAGATAATCTCTCCACTGTACCATGCTCCATCTCATGTAACATTTTATAGGGATAAAATATATTCATATAACCCAGAAAACTCAATCTAGAATTCTCTGATGATATAACATACCCATGGAAGAAAGGAGAAAAAATATTAAAGTAACTATCAGCAGAAGAAATATAAATACCTTTTAGAGGAAAGAATGTCCCTGAATGTCTGCTATACATAATAAATATTGCTTTATTTTTGACCAAACCTATGATTTCATACATGTAGAGAACTCTCTGTGGAAGAAATCCCCACTATGAATTCATATCAGCAGCTTACAAACTTAACTAGTGCCAGGGACAATGAGAAGCTGTGGCTTGCTCAGGGCCACACTTCTAATATGCTTCAGATGTGGGACTTAGTATCTTTCTGACTCTGAAATCAATACTGTACTATTGCAGTTGTACCATACCATCTAAGTATTATGGAAACAGATGTAACTTTGCTTCACTAGAGAACATGACTAGGGTGTATTAGGCTGGTTTGGGATACAGGAGGTTCTGAGTTTGAATTCTTCCTCAGAGATTCACTAGATGACCCTGAACAAATCTCCTACCTTGAACCTTAATTTCCTCATATGCAAAAATGGAGATGATAATAGTAGCTGCTTCAGTTATATTCTTCAAATAAAATCATATTCATGAAGTGCTTTGAAAGCTTTAAAATGCTATATAAATGTTAGGTGCTATTAAGTGGCTACTCCAAGGCACTGTGCTGAGTGGTGGAAATTGTTAGGGGACTATAGTATTGTTAGAAAAGAAGCTTTTCTAATAGCGGGTTTATTCACATCCCATGGTACATCAGGATTCTGTGGGAGATAGTCTGGGAAGTACTGAGTTGGGACAGTATGTCAGGATTTTAAACGACATTGGGGATAGCAAGAAGAATGGGGCTGAGATCCAAATTAAAAAAAAAAAATTGTAAGCCTTACGAGTTTTGAAAACTCCCTCCAAAGCTGATATGGAGATTATTTCATTATAGAGCTAAACCGAAATGTACTTTGTCCAATTTGTAAATGGAGAAACCGAGGTAAAGAAATGAGATGATTTAAACTCCCTTTAAATTATCATGAAATACTTTATATGGCCTCTGCAGTTGCTGACCCAAGAGTCTGAAACATCTCAGGCTGTTCCCTGTAGCCAACTCCATGCTATCTGGTCACAAAGGGCTGAGGATGCCGTAGAGTGAATCAGAGCACCCCAAGGTTAGAATTCCAGGGTTAAATATCAGCACTTGCTCTAAGAGGGCACCTTTGGAAATATTTGTTTATGTAAAGAAAAAAAATTTGAGGGAAATAAAATGTGATAATCGACTGATACCCTTAACCTAATGACAACTAGCCCATACTGCTCGAAAGTACAATATAATAAAAAGGCATTAATATTGTTGTTATGATTTATTATCATGCAGTGTTTTACATTAGATGAAATAGAGATTTACTGGAGACACTGAGGGGAGACCATGCTTTAGTAAAAAAGCAAATTCCCTTAATGGGCTGCTAGGTAAAAGAACCAATATATTTTCATGACTGAGGGATATATCTTGAACAATAATCCAGGAAGCAGGATAAAAACTTCATAAGAGGTGAAATTTTAAGGCTTTTTATTTCACATCTATGGAATGTTTCATCTATGTGTGTATGTATACATATGTATATATTTATCTTTACAAAATAAATATTCTTAATATATCTATCCATGCCTAAATTTTTTTCTATGATACCTGTCTGTTCTTCCTCCCTCTTAGCTTACTAGTCTATTACCAATATATAAACCAAGCTCTGTTTGTAGGCATCTGCCTTCAATGATGAAACAAAAGAGAGTCTACTACCTTCAAGAGCAAGCTACATTATTTTTCAAGCAGTTATATCTAAATAAAAGAATCTGCCCACACAATCATATTTTAATAAAGTTTTACTTGCATGAAGACTTTTCTGATCCCTAAACTGCCAGTGCTCAACTAAAATTGCCTTGTTTCAATTTTGTACATATCTATATTTATGTTTATATCTACACCTAAAACTCCATTATCTTCTCTCTCACTCTCTGTCTCTCCCTGTCTCTGTCTCTCTGTCTTTCTTTCTCTCTGTCTCTCTGTTTCAGGAGATGATTTTCTCTCCCCTGAATAGATATTAAACTCCTTGATTCAATAGCTATTGTAATGTTGTCCAGGTCTCTAGAAGAATGCTTAGCACATATTAGGAACTTAATAAGTGCTCTTGGATGCTACAGTATAGTGTATAGTTGACTCTTGGTTCTCAAAACTCATGCTGGTATGGGCAAAAAAATTGATGGCAAGGCTTTTTAGTATAGAATCAATTGAAAGGACTAGTTAAGTTATATCCAGAACTGGAAATTTTTTTTTAAAAAAAAGGCTATATAACTACTTTTTGGTCTATAGCAGGAGCTGAACTACACAAAATCCTGAAGTTCTGTGAAGTGGCTCATCACCAGAAGTTTGGCCACCAGATGATACTTTAAATGATTGGTTATAATCAGATGGTTTAAGAAAAAGTTTGTACTCTTATGGCTCAGTGAAGTTATGGCTCAGGAAAAAAAAAGTTTTACCTTCCACTTCTATCAATCTGGCCCTTTCTGCAAATATTAAAGTAACTAACAGCAGAAGAAATATAAAATGCAATTAGAAAACTCTAAGATTCTAGTCTTTGAACAGAATTTCTTTGAAAGCTAAGAATATTTAAGTTAAAACAATGAAAACTAGAAAGAAAAATAGAAAACTATGTAAGATGAAGAACAAAGATGATACATTGCAATGCAAGTGCTTTGAAAGAAGGTTCTATTTTCACTTCTTGTTGTTGTTGCATTCTCAGCACTTATACCTCTACTCAATAAACTCCAGTGGCTCCAAGAGCAAATAAAAAATGCTCTTTGATATCCAAAGCCCTTCATAACCTAGCTTCCTCTTACTTTTCCAGTCTTCTTATACCTCCTCCCCAAAATGTACTCTTTGGACAATTGACAATCCACTTCCTTGTTGTTTCATGAATAAGACAGTCTATCTCTTGGTTTTTCCTTTTTTTTTTTTTTTTTTGGCTGTACTTATGCCTGGAATTCCTCCCCCCCTTCTTTTCCAACTATTGACCTCCCTGTCTTCCTTTAAATCCCAACTAAAATTCCACCTCTATAAGAAGACTCCAATTTCTTTTAATTCTTTTGCTTTCTCTGTTAATCATTTTCAATTTGTAGAAATTTATATTATGTATATATTCATATAAATGTAGCTTCTTTTGTATATATTTTCCTGCATGTTATCTCCCTCATTAGACATTTTTTGTGTGTCCACATCATTTACATAGTAGTGCTTGCTAGAAAGTAGGCACTTCATCAGCACTTATTTTTTGTATTCTTTTTTTAATTTAGAATTTCTGTTGTTGCATGATTTCTGTAGTTGTATGACTCATGATTTTTTCCTACCCTCTTCCCTCCCCCCTCCAAGAGCTAATAAGCGGTTCCATTGGGTTATACATGTATCATTGCTCAAAACCTATTTCCATGTAATTCATATTTGCAGTTGAGTGATCTTTTAACATCAAAACCCTAATCATATCCCCATCGATGTATGCAATCGATCATATGTTTTTTCTTTTGTGTTTCTACTCCCACAGTTCTTTCTCTGGATGTGGATAGTGTTCTTCCTTATAAGTCCCTCAGAATTGTCCTGAGTCATTACATTGCTGCTAGTAGAAAAGTCTATTATATCAGATTGTGCCATAAAGTATCAGTTTCTGTGTACAATGTTCTTCTGGTTCGGCTCCTTTCGCTCTGCATCAATTTCTGTAGGTCTTTCCATATCAACACATTGATTAATTGACTTATGTAAAACAAAACATTTTAAATGCTAGATTTTTAAGAGAGCAGAAGTTCTAAAACATTTAATTGTTTCATCAAGCATTTGTTAAGCATCTTTTTAATTCTACATACTGTGGTAGGCAATGTAGGATCATAGAACACACATACAATAAGGTCCTTGTTCTTAAGGAGTTTGGAGTCTAATAGAGCATGGTTAGATAGGTGCACAGATGGATAGGACAAAGTATATATTTAAATGCATAAAAGGAATACAAAGTTCTTAGAGAACAGGGAAAGCATTTATAGGAGCATCTTGTAAAATACAATGAAGAATAATGAGAATTTTTGGAGACTGAAAGTTAGCAAGAGATGCTTTAAATCTGTGCTCCAACTGTGAGGGTGATGAACATTTAAAGCCTGCTTAAAATGTGAAGTCTTCAAAACAGCTGAAAGGATTTCAGCAGACAGCATCTACTTTAGAGGGAGGACAGCAATTGTTTAAAGGCCACTGGAGGACTATAGGAAAATATAGTCAGTGTAATTGGAATTTGCCCAGTGTTTGAGAACCAATGTCCTAATCCATTGTGGCAAAGTATATCTTCCTTTTATCTCCAGCCACCATATATTCTGTGCCTGGAATGATGAATATTCTATCTAGACTTCTTAGAATTCTTGTTTTCCTACAAAGCTCAGTTCTGATATTACCTCTTCTGAGAAGTCTTTCTTGAGTTTCCTTCCCTTTTTTCCCAAATTCATAGATATAGAGTTATAAAGGATCTCAGAGACCATTTAATTTAAGCCCCTTATTTTATGGATGAGGAATCTGAGGTCCAAGGAGGGTGGACTTGTCCATGATCACAGAGATTTCAGAGTCAGTGTCAGAGGTGGTATTTGAAACCTGGGTCCTCTGACTAAAGCTAATTTTCTTTTCATTGTACCATCCTACTTTCCCCTTCTCAAATTATATTGTGTTTTATGTTTTTGTGAGCATGCTGTTACCAATCTAACATGCTTTTGTTGTGTCTCTGTGTCAGGCACTGGAGATACAAAGCAAAAATTCTACCACAGTTTTAATAAAAGTACATTATACTTAGAAAACAAATCCTTCCCATCCCCAGAAATCTGTCCCCTATCCAAAGAATATAAACTCCATAAAGACAAGAACTGCTTTGTATATGTCTTTTTATCAACAGATCCTGTCCTTATAAACCTGAATTAATGACTATTGACTGCATGTCTCTGGGCAAACCACTGATAGAATTACAGATTTAAAACTATGAGAACAGAGTTGGGCAGTTAGTTGGCTCAGTAGAAAGAGAGAGCCATGCCTGGAGACAGGAGGTCTAAGGTTCAAATCTGGCCTCAGATACTTCCTAGTTATATGATGCTGGGCAAGTTACTTAATCCCAATTGTTTAGCCCTTACCACTCTTCTGCCTTTCTAACCCATAACTAGTATTGATTCTAAGACAAAAGGTAAGGATTGAAATTAAAAAAAACATGGGCTCTAACTCCTTCATTTAGATAATGGGAAGACTGAAGCACAAGAAAACTTATGTCATTTATGGAGAGTCAAACAATTAATTTGTGCTTAAAGAAGAATTTGTAGATC
The DNA here is from genome assembly GCF_016433145.1 of Gracilinanus agilis. Classification (NCBI taxonomy): domain Eukaryota; kingdom Metazoa; phylum Chordata; class Mammalia; order Didelphimorphia; family Didelphidae; genus Gracilinanus; species Gracilinanus agilis. The sequence continues at coordinate 449,873,302 of NC_058133.1, forward strand.
TTCCTGACTACAGGGCTACCCCTCCATCACTTGTCTGCTCAACCCTCCCAAGACCTGCAACTTTCTAAGACCAGATGTTACAGAAAACTCTGCATTTGATGATAGAGGAAGTTTCTTTATCAGGCATTTCCCACCTTGAAAAATTCCAGATCTAGTGAAAGACCAAAAATCTCCCAAAAATAGAACCTAGATCAATGTCTGGCACATAGTAGGTACTTAGTAAACATATTAAATTTTAAATTCCTTGACTGAATAGGCAATGGAATATTTACCTAAGCTAATGGGACAGTGATTCTTAAGGGAAGACTAAGATTAGGAAAGGGATAAAGATGAAAAGTATTTGGAAGATGAACTGCCAGACAGTGAAAAGGTTTGGTGGGAAGGCAAAGAACAGAGTAATATTTCTGGGAGAATTAGCTATTAAATCATCCACATTTATTACAGTGAACCTTGGCAGTGCTACTCCTGGTAAAAGAGTGTCAGAGGTGCCGTTATGAAACTCCTATTAGGAGAGGTTATTGTGTAAGATTAGCTATCCAAATCTTTGAGTACATCACACCATCTGGAGAGAGTAGAGAAGCCAAGTAGACCTTGCCCCTGGGGGAGGCTAGAGATCTCTTTATTTCTCAATTAACAAAGTGTAAAAGAAGTCTTCTAGAAAACATTCCTCAGAATCTTCAAATCTCTCTCACCCAATGGTGTGAGGACTTTATTTTGGCTAGGATATCATACAGTTTTCCATGATGTTTGAGGATTTTGGTTGAATTAAAAATCAGGACCTTTTAGGGCTTTATTTCTTGCTCAACCCTTGTCATTTTTTTATATTACTCTATCCAATAGCTATGACATGTGGTCATATCCAGGTTCTATACATTCACGCAAACCCTTTACCATGCTTATGGTGTGTATTCTTGCCACATTTTAACCTGTTTAAAATTTTCTCTTACTTCAATGACTAATTCATGTGCTTGATCTTTATGAAATTGTCCATAGTCTCTTTCAACTTTTCTCCATAAAATACCCTTCCTTGTTCACTTTCCATTGCCTTGTTATATCTATTAATCCTAATAACCAACAAAGTGGCTGAGTATGGTAGGACACAACTCAAAACTCTGCTGCCAGGAAGGTTGAGGCTGACAGATGGCTTGAGGTCAGGAGTTTTTAGCTGTAATAGGCTAAGACAGTTGGGTCATCCCACTAAGTCTCTCACATCAGTGTGGTAAGTTCTGTTGGGGTCAGGGGCTAGTAACACCAGGATGTCTAAGAAAGAGCAAATTGGCCCTGGTCAGAAACAGAGCAAGCCAAAATTCCCAGGCTTATCAGTAGAGGAACTCAGACCCCTGACTGGCCACTTTATGTCTCCCTGAGATAGGGAGAGCCAGACACTAAACAAATAAAAATAAATGAATGGATAAACAAATCAATGAGCTAATGAATAACCAGGAAAATGTTTCATACCTATATCTGCATTTCAAAGATTTATGATTTCCTCCCAGCGATCATTTCTTTGTAAAGCAGAGATAGAAACCCAAACCTGTTTATAACTTACAACCTTAGAAAATTCTCCAAGGCACAGAGAAGTCATACCATTTGTCTGTAGTCACAGAGGTAGTGCTGTAAGGACAGATGAGCTTAAACCCAGGTCCATATAATCCTGACTACAAACCTATCTTCATTTTTAATATCTCCTTTTTTTACATTCTATATTCTTAATAAATTTGCCGAATTCAGATGAACTCCATTTTGTCATGAATCTGGCTTAAAGGTTTTAATACACCTCATATCTAGTGTATAAAATATAAGCAAACATCTCTATTTTGAATAGGTCAGGCTCTGTAGGCTGCAAAGTGTCCACAGCCCACAGGTTCTCTTAATAAAGGCCACTAGTCTGATGTTGGGAGAGTGCCAGGGGCCCCTTCATTCTCCTTTTGTACTTTGCAAGTTGCAGGAAATCTTCAGGCCAATTTATCCATCTCATTCAATTGGCACTAATTCCATAGTGCTGCAGTTCCAACATCTTAAGCAGTCTGTCACCTTGCTTTGTCACTCTGTGTGTGACCTCTTATGTTCATTCTACTGAAGAGGGAAACTGCATAAGCATGATATCAGTCCTTGAAGGGTTCCATGAGTTTTCTCTCTACTTACATAGTTATTAATAATGATAACACTCCCTTGGTCACCGGGCAATGTCTTTTATATAGTTCTCTACTCTGTCTAAAATTTTTAAAAAAGGCTTGTGATCTCTAGTTTGTTTTATTTTATTTTACATCTTAAATCAATGGCTTCAGACTTGGAGAAATATTATAAATGGGTCTTAGGTTCCCAGAATAGACCAAAAGTTTTATTTAATGCATAATGGCACTGAACTGTAATACAGATAGGATTAAAATAAGTTGGAGATTCTGACAAACAGGGGAGCAAAAGAGAATTCTTGTCCCATTTTCTGCAGTCGACACAGAAAAAGTTTTGTTTTACAGCCCCATCCTCTTGTATTTTTGGCATATAACCAAGGATGACCAACACATTTACAGCCCCATCCTCTTGTGTTTCTGGCATATAACCAAGGATGACCAGCACATCAAACTTAATGTGCTTTAGACATTAAGCTTAACATGCTCAAAGTTAAACTCATTATCTTTTCCCACACCCACAGTCCTCCCTTCTCTATTACTATTGAAGGAACCACAGTATTCTCTAGCATTCAGGCTCACAACCAAGATGTCATCCTTTCTTACCTTCTTCCCCATATCTAATCAGTTACCTAGTCTTATGGTTTCCACTTTCATTATATCTCTTACATGTTCCCAACTTTTCTTTTCTGATGATGTCACTGTACTGGTCCAGACATCATCATCTCATGCCTATTGCAATAGCCTCTTTTTTGGTCCTTCTGTCTCCAGTTCATCCTCTATTCAGGTGACAAAATAGATCTTTCCATTGTAGCAGATAGAGCCTATCACTCCCTACCTCTCATTCAAAATACTACAAATTACCTCTAGTATCAAATTTAGAATCATCTGGTTAGTTTTTGAAGACCTTCATAGTCTGTCCCTTTGCAACTTTTCCAGAGTTCTTATACTTTAATCCACTCCCACTCCACCAACTGCAATACTTTGTGATCCAATGAAATTAACCTCTTTTCTATTCTTGGAATGCAATACCCCTCCTAACTCAGTATTTTCACTGGCTTTCCCCCATGCCTGGAACTTTTCTCCCTTTAGCCCCTTGAATCCATTTCCCTGGTTTCCCTCAAGTCTCAGCCAAGCTTCCATCTTCTATCAGAAGCTTTTGTCAGTCCATCTTATATAATAAGGACTTCCTTTTAAAGGTAGTTCCAAATTATCTTATATATATATATATATATATATATATATATTTTCTTTATACATACTCATTTTCATCTTGTCTCCCCATCAGACTGTTAATATTTGAAAACAGAGAATTGTTTTTTGTTTTGGTCTCCCCAACATGTAGCTCAATGCTTAGTACATATCAGGTACTTAATAAATACTTGTTGACATGGTGAACAATAAGCAACTATTTATTAAGCAATTATTATATACCAGGCACTATAGTGTTGAAGTTTCAATGAAAAAGACATTACAGTTCCTACCCTTATGGTCTTTACACTAATGGGAGAGACAACATATATAAACCAGAAAATACAAGACAAATAGAGAATAAAAATGAGGTAACCTAAGAAAGGATTGTTTTAGTATCTAGGGGCTCAAGAAAAGGCTTTTAGAAGACCATGGCATTTAAAGTGAATTTTTAAAGAAATCAGGGATCCTAAAAGTCAGATGTTGGGAGACAGAACACTTTAGTCTTGGAGTATTATATTTATTGTTTTTAAACCCTTACCTTCTGCCTTAGAATCATTACTAAGTATTGGTTCCAAGGTAGAAGAGGTGTAAGAGCTAGGCAATTGGAGTAAAATGTCTTGTTCAGGGTCAGGAAGTGTCTGAGGCCAGATTTGTCTCTATTACTGGCTCTCAATCCACTGAGCTACCCAGCTGCCTCCTGGAATGTTGTTTTTGTGTCATACAAAGTAGTTCTTTCCTTTGTGGACCTTCTCTGCCCCCCAGCCCTTCTGATATTAGATAATTGGTTTTTGACCTTCAATTTTGCTTTAAAGAGAGACTTATTTATCAGCCCTTTGCTTGTGTGATAAAGGGTCAAATACTTTTAAATTTTCCATTTACTAGCCTATCACCTAAAAAAAGTTTGGCAAACTGTAGGTGAGGGCCACATGCCACCTGTGATTTGCTTTTGCATTGCCTATTTTTGAATAGTCCAGAAGCCAAGAGTGATTTTTACATTTTTAAATAAATATTTATTGCCTTTAAAAATGTAAAAAGAAAAACATTCTTATTTAATTGGCCATACAAAAGGAAATCATTGGCCTGAATTTGGTTCTTGCCCAGTATTTTGCTGACCCCTGAAAGATGATGTCCAGCTTTGTCCATATTGTCCCCTTACTGTTGTCCCAGGCTGACAGCTTCTGTCTAGAAAGTCAAATCCACTCCCTCTCTATTGCTACAAATTCGCTTCTGTCTCCTCCCTTTTTCACCTACCCTTGCCCCCCATGTAGAAGAGGCCATAGAAGCTTTATTGGATTTCCCAAGCAGTTGATAAAACCTTCAGATTTAGAATGCCTTGCTTTCCTTATTTGTTAAAGGATAAAACTTTGTGGAGAGAAGTAAACAAACTGAATATTTGCATAGACTTAACTCCCTTGCTTTTTTTTCCCTTTCTATTATAGGCTTCAAAAATAATCAACCAAGATGAGCCACCACTGGATTTGTTTTTATTTTTTAATTGAGTTCTAGCTCTCAGTAAAGTCACTCATGTTCACAGAGCTTATCCCTCTCCACCTCCTTAATATTAGATTGCTTCACTTTGTGATTTATTTCCCCAAGATTATCAGAGTAACTAGGGGAGGGGAGAGTGAAGAGATCTGCAGAAGGAAGAAAGCAAATAATGCTATTTTTACAAGCCATTGCATTATCATTTCTATCTGACTAAGATGACATTGAATTGAGGGATTCAAACAGAAAGAGAAACCCTATACCACAGCTATCGAACAGTCATGCAGCCTATTGCAACACTTCTGAATAGGGCAGGTAAAATGTAATTGGGAAATATTTTTTAAAAAGTAAAACTTCAATAGACCAAAATTAATATTTATATATGATTTTCTGAGTCAATATGCAGCCATAAAGATCTATATGTAGTGTTTGCTTTGTTGTTTGCTAGTCATTTTCAGTCCTGTCTGACTCTTCATGATTCCTTTTGAGGTTTTTGTGACAACACTGAAGTGGTTTGTCATTTCTTTCTCCAACTTATTTTACAGATGAGGAAACTGAGACAAACAGGCCTAAATGACTTTCCCAGCACACACAGTCAATGTCTGAACACACATTGGAACTCAGGTCATGGAGTCACTCCTAATAATGAGAACTTATTTCAATTACCTGAATTGGTGACTCTTATCAGGCTTAACTGTTATGTGTTGGCATTGAGTAATAAAATATCTTGCAAATGGTCACATAGGCAAAATTTGGCAGAGGTAGTTCTTGAACTCAGATATTCTTGGCTAAAGACATGCTTTCCATTCATTCCTTCAAGCTGCCTCTCTCTACAAGGTCAGACAACCAGTACTGTCAAACCATTAAGAATTGTTTTCTGAATTTAAGTATATGGATCTTTCCATCATTTCATCATGTCTTCCCATAGCTCAGTGGATGGCATGGCAGTTCACCTGCTTCCTTTGGACAGATTTTGAAAAACAGTGAGGAGAAGGAACCTAGAAAGCCTTCAGTGGGGAAGAGGAGGATCCAGATGAGCTGGAATTATGTTAGTGATGTGCTTCCTCCCCTTTCGGCAGCGTTCCCAGTACTCCTCTGGGAGGCTTAGCTACTCAGAAAGCCACTGGGCAGAAAATCATGCACGTTACTCTGTCCCACCTCAGACCCTTGGCATCTCATCTCTGATGGCTTGGAACTCTTCTCCCCTAAACCCTTTAATGAAGGATCAGTTCTCTAGCAGTGAATACTTTGTGATGACATGGTGTCCACATTCAGCCAAGGATGCATCTATGACTAATTGAACTAAAATATCTCTTTAACCCTTTAGGATCTATTTGAGAATAACCCAGACATTATATTCAAAGTCACCAGTAGAATTTGTACCCCTCCCATGTATTTGGGCCACTATCATTCTCCTCTACCATTATTCCAATAGAAATGGCTAGAGTTAGAGGGAAACGGAAAGAGAGGGAGCTGGTCAGCTAGCTAGCAAAACAAACAAGCAAAAGATTCTTTTATATACATAATTAACACAAGAAGGCATGATACAGTGGGAAGATTTCTTGATTTATTGTCAGAAAACCTGGAATTTCATCCTGGCTTTGCCACATATATTGATATGACCTAAAGCAAGCCCCTTAATCTCTTAAGAGCCTCAGTTCCCATATTTGTAGCAAAGTTGTTGGACTTGATAGTCTGCAAGATCTCATTTAGCCCCAAAACTAAGATTATATGTAAAAGAGTTCTCACCCTGTGGTGCTCACAGCTAGACAAAATTGTCCCCCATTGTATTCTCTCTTTCATAAATCCACCAATGACAATAAACTATGTCTTTTCCTATTCAGGGCTGCCCTTGTTCTGGGCAAGGAACCATGTTCTGACTCATTCCATGGCCCCAATCCCCTATAAAGATGTTCTTCTGGCTTATTTCTAGTCCTCCTGTTCTCCCATTCCACTTCCATCTCTACAATTTACATAGTGGAAATGATTGCTGGAGAACCTCTCTTGGCCCAGTGGCCCTTGTCCCTGACTTCATCTTTTGCCTCTGAGCAGTTTATTGCTTATTCCAAACTAGGTAACATCACCACCTGCTGGCAGGCCTTTGTTGTGTATTTTTCTCCATACACTGGGTCAGGTCATTTAATAAGCTCAAGCTGAATTTCACGATGCAAGAGCCCAGCAATAGAGAGATTTTGATTTTAATTTTAGGTAAATGAGCATTCATTGCTTGCACGAAAGCCAACATTCTTCTAAGCCTAACTTAATAATTAACTTAATAGTTTGTGAATACTTCCTCTTTTTTTTTTTGCAGGCCAACCAACCTAGGATATACTAGTTAATAAAAAGTAAAGGACAATGCTGTATTTCCAATATTAAATAAGAAGTAATGGTGATGATAATCATTGTAGAAGTAATAATAGTACCAATATATATTTTATATATCATTTTGTTCCTCTCAAGACACTCTCATCTCAATTGTGACTCACTGAATAAAGAAATCAAAATCACAGAGTTTCAGAGTTGGCAGGAACTTCAGAGATTACCTAATGCAATGTGTACTTAAATTTAAAAAATCCCCTTGATATTACATAAGAAGAGTTGCCATATTTTACTAGACAACCTTTAATGAAAGAGATACTCCAACTTCCTAAGACAGTCCATTACACTTTGATAGAAGTCATATTGTGAATATTTTTTGTTACATAAAACCTACATTTGTTTCCTTACAAACTACATGTACTATACTTAATTCTACTCTCAGAGTCCAAGAAGACTGAATCTAATCTTCATCTATATGTGAGCCCTTCAGATAATTGAAGGTAGTTATATAGACCTCTTAATATTCTCTAGGGAAAAAAAAACTGCACGTTCTTTAAACTGACTCTCATAAACTGAGAACCTTTCTCTGTCCTAGTTGCTCTTCTCTAGACACTCTCCAGTTTATCAGTTTCTTTCTGAGATGTGGCATCTAGAGGTGAATCTAGTAATCTAGACCTAGTCTAATCAGGTCAAAGGGTTCTCAATTCAATAGTTCTAGACACTCAGTATCTTTGAGTGCAGCACAATATCACATTGAGTTTCTTGACTTCTATATCACATTGTTGATTGATTCAGTTCAGGTAATATTTTCTTTTATATATACATCTAGTTATTCATTCATCCATCCTTCCAATCATAAATTCAATAACATTTATTTGAGGTCTGATTCATGCCATCTTAGATGCTACAGAAACTGAAAATTAGTAGGGTCCCTGTCCTCAAGAAGTTTATAATGGAAAAATATTTTTTATACATTAGCATTTTAAGCTTCCAGAGATATTTAGATCAGTAACTTGGGGGAGGGGAAGAAAGAGAAAAATGCTTTAATTTGGGTTCATTTCTATGTCTGTAAATGAATATAGTTCATTCCATTTTGATTCCAAGTTCTGCTCTCTCTAACTAAGGTAATAGGCTTTCTTTGAAATATGTATGAGTGTTCCTATATTTTTTGGAGCTTTCATCTTGGAGGAGAACTTCCTTGAAATGCCAAAAAGAAATTGAAAATTTCAGTTTATAATGGAGCATATACCTCTGTTAATCATGCATAAACAGACACCTTTATGTGCTAGTAAACATGGACTAAAGAGAAAAAACTATCACATTGGTCTTGGGAATAAACAAACACTGGCACACATAATCTTTGTTTCTTTTCCACTTAATGATCTGTTTTTTCTAATGATTTATCTTGGACTTATTAATGCTTTTATAAGTTTCTCATGTTTACTTTTAAAGGCTACTAGAATTTTGTATATTTCCTGTATCATAGTATTATGAATTTAAATTCAGAAGTGAAAGAAGATTTGGTCCAACCTTTTCATTTTACTAATGAGAAACTGAGGCACAGAGAGAATAATGACCTGCTAAAAATTGGAAAGTTGCCAAGCCATAAGTGAATCCCAGTTTTCTGAATCCAAATCCAATAAAATTCCCTCTACTCATTGCTCTTTTTAAAAAAAAAATTACTTTATTTTATTATTTAGAGATGGATTCATTCGGGTATTGCAGACTAAGAATGCCTAGGTTTCCCTTGTTTGAATAACGAATCCTTTGGTTCATTGATAAATACCATGAACTTTGATACAGTAGGCTTGGCTTCCAATCTTAGTTCTGCAAATTTCTTGGGAGACAGAGAATAGACTTCAGATCAGAGATTCTGAATTCAAGTCCCTGCTTAGTTACTTACTGTGGAGTCTTGGGCAAATTACACTGCTTTCCTAGACCTATTTAATCATCTGTAAAATAAATGGGTTGGACTACTTGAAATTTAAGGTTATTTCTTCATTCTAAAGACAATGAGCTCATTCTAATTGGATAAGTCATTTAATTTCCCTGAGTCTCATTTTCTTCAAATGGAATAAGACCTGTTATACCTACCTCACAGGGTTGTTATGAGTCTCAAATGAGATAATTTAAAGATCTTTACAAAAACAAAAAAATTTTACAAAGGTCACCTATTTCTATTAACCATTATTATAATTACAGAAGAAGGAGAAAATACCTATCTGCCTCTATGTATTACTGTAAAGATGTAAGATGATTTCATGTTTCTGGAAATACTCTAAATGTTTTCTCACCCCTTAAGTTCTTCGATGATTAAGTCCTGGTATCAATTCTAGCATGAGATCTTTCCTGGAGTTCATCTTTGGAAATGACTTTGTATATATTCTGTTCTTTACCTCCAAATTTAATGTTTCCTCCTTGAAGACTGGGACTATTTTGCTTTGATCTTAGTATCCAGAGTGCCTATTTTAGTGCAGAAAGAGAAAGTTTACACTTGATTGAAACAGAACAGAATAAAGGGTAGCTTTATATATTAAGATATTACAGAAAATCCACTAGAGTGGTTGAGAGAATGATGACAATTATTTTAGTGAAGATAAATAGAAGAAAGAAAAATAATATTGTCATGGATTTATACTGTAATTACTGAGGCAGAGGAAAAAGTGAAGAACATAGAAAACAGATCACAAATCTGGCATATAGTAATGATAGTTCAACTATCCAGGAGTGTGCTTCAGCTCTCTCTCTCTCTCTTGTCTTAATGATACATTTTAAGAATTTCATTATGCAGAAGAAAGAAAGTGAATATTATTCTAGACCAAATTCTGATGAAAAAGAGCAACTAGTAACTGAAGAAAAATGATGGAAACTTTGGAAAGAAGATTCTCAATCATAAAGGAGCTAAATAAATGTCTTGGCATTTGGAGTATCTAGTTTCTAGCTTTAGTTTGAATCAGGAAGAACTTAGTTCAAATCTATCCTGAAACACATCATTTGTGTAACCCCTTTTAAGTCCTTTAACGTCTTGGCTTCAGTTTCTTCGTGCATAAAACAGAGATGATATAAGAACATCTTTTCCCAGTTTTACTAAGGGCAAAATAAAATATTTAAAGTACATTGCAAGCTTTAAAACATTATATAAATGTCAACTCTATTATTATTATTATTATTATTATTATTATTATTATTTGAGGAGTGGAAAGCAGGTACATTCTGAAACATACCTTAAGTACGGAGAGAATTCAGCTAAAATATAGGTTTAAAATATAAAAATTCTACAAAGAAAAAGCAGGCCAAGAGGAGAAAATATTTGAAGAATTAAATTGTGAAGACACAAATTTAAATGAACCTAGTAAAGAAGAAAAGGGAAAATTGTCCAAAAAAAAAGCTTTGTGGATGCTTTGGAAAGTAATCACTCAATTTCAATAAAAAAGATATATCCAGGGTGGCATATATATATATGTATATATACACATATGTATACATATACACATATACATATATGCATGTATATGTGTATATGTATATATATTATATACACATATTTTGGACTGGGAAGAAAGAACAAATATAGTAGATAAAGGAAATGCTGAAGGTATAGTTAACTATAACTCAGCAAAGCATTTGATAATGTCACTAGTGCTATCTTTGTGGACAGGATGGAAAGATGTAGTGGAGATAATAATAGAGTTGGATAGATTTGGAAGTGGTTCAATGACCAGACCCAAAGAGGAGAATCTGTGATTGATTCTCATTCTGAGAAGTCATTAGTAGATCAATATCAATCTAGACAGAGATCTTTATTGGAGTCTTTCAGGGATGCGTTTGGCCACATAAAATTTAACAATTTTTGTCAATGGTTTGAATGAAGACATAAATTTTAATGCATATATACATAAATATATATACATACACATTCAGATTATATATGTATTTTGAAGAGCATGTATGCATGCATGCACAAGCATTTATATATGCATATATATATATGTATTTATACCACAACACATTGCACAGACCTTGCATTCACTAGTAATTTCAGATACATATATATGAACATATGTCTCGTATATATGTAGTTCATATATACATCTATATTTAAGATACTTTACTATATCCTATTTCATATATAAGTACTTGTATATGTATATATCATCATCATCATTGCTGACATTTATATAGTGTCTGCTATGTGTCAGGTAGGGTACTAAGCATTTTACAAATATTATCTAATTTGATTTTCGCAAATACCCTAGGACATAGATACTATTATTATTCCTGTTTGATAGATGAGGAAACTGAGGCAAACAGAAGTTAACACAGGGTCAAGGCTAGTGAGTATCTGACATCAGATCCTGACCCCAGACCCCTTATTCTGAATTCTGTGTAGGTACATTAAATATACACATATGTGTGTATGTGAATATTCATATATACATACGTATTGTTTCTAGCCTTATCAGAATGGGGGAAGGATATACTTTATAAAATCCTACTTACAGGACTGTTGATTCCATGTTTTTTGAAAATCATGCAGAAAAACATTTATTTGCATATGCATGTATGTGTATTCACATATGTTTATACTCAACATTCTACTTTGAAACTAGATCAATCTTATCAAAGTACTACTTTGAACATATTCCTCTCTATCATTCAATCTCTTATTGTGAAACTTTCAAAACCTCCCCATTGCTTATAGAATTAGGTTCTGTAATTTGAAGTCATCCACATATTTTTTCCCTAAATTTATCTCCTACTAATTCTCCATGAAAATCAACAGCTTCAGTCAAATTGGTCTAAATATTTGGCTAGAATACATGGCACTCATTGTAATTGCCATATCTTTTTTCATATCTTTTTGCTTTTTTTTCTAGAATGTCTCTAAAGGCCTCTAACGCACTTTAGTTATGTAAGTCCTAGCTTTTCTTTGAAGCTTGATTTGAGTTCTGCTTCCTTTATGAACTCTTCGAACTTTTGCCCTCCTGAAACATTTGTTGTCTATGCCAATGATGTCAAACTCAAAAAGAAATGGGAACCACTAATCCATACACAAGGCTGCATATTGACTTAGATTTAAACATGAAGTGTTCTCTATATTTTATTTATTCTGTTAAATATTTACCAATCACATCTCAATCTGATTCTGTACCAAGCTTACTCCTATGAAAACGCAAAGACATTCTCTAAGGTAAAAATACATTGAAGGGTATTCTACAATTTTAAAGATAACTTTTCCTCAGGGTCACAATTTTTGTAGAGGAAATCAAAGAGCTTTCAAAGAAACTATATTTACTTGCCTGCTTTTACACTATTTACAATCCTCTGCCACTCTTCCCTACTTGAAATTTTCAGCCTAAAACAAAAGTAACACGAAATATAATTTTCTTGGTTTAGTCTCTATAGCATTGGATAATTCCTTTATTTTATATATATATATATTACCCCATCCAAATTTCCTTTTTAAAATTTATCTTGGTATTTTATACATGAAATGGTTTAACACATACACATTAAAAAAACAAGCAGCTAAAATTTTAAAAATTTGGTAGCATTTTCCAGTCCTTATAATCAGTACTTAACATTTCAAGTCAATGAAACAAAGACAAGAACACAGCAAAATATGTCTCCTTTTTCTTACTTGTAACTAATAATTTTAAGATATCTGAAACATCATTATCTTCTAGATATTTTGGGGAGAATATTTCATAATGTGGCATTTCATCTAGATACCTTTCTTCATACGTAAATTTGAGGGTTGTCTGGACAGTTTATCCATTTTCTCCTGCTTCAGATATCAGAGTCATAATGAAACAGGTTGCATTTTCTGATAATAGTGTAAAGGAGTAGATGGATTCCAGGGCCTCCATGTCGTTTAATTCCTCCTCACTGTAATCTATCATCATGGTCTGTGCCTCTGGCCCACGGAACTATTGTAGACAGAAAGCTCAGAGTTGAAATCTTGAACCCTGGAGCCTGCTGGGTTGGGGAGGGGAGATGGGGAGATGCAGGCATAGAATGCCCTGGTTTAGGACTCTCTGGGATTCCCAAACAGGCAGAACCTTGGAGTGGGCAGAGAGGAGTGCGAAAGGAGAAAGGAGGAATATTTTATTAATCTTGGAGGTTACCCCATCATCCCATTCAGCCATGAAATTCTCTCAATACAGGTAAAGTTAAGTTAAAATTATTTTTAAAATATAATTATTGTTTTTTAATTTTATCATTTCTATGTATTATTAATTTACTAAAGAACAAAGGCAAAGTTATTGGTCATTTAGACTGTTAGACTCTTTTCTGTCAGTGCTTGCTAAAACTTTGTGTTGGGATCTTGGCAGCATAAGCTCACTCTGGTAGAAACAAAGGATCACATGTTAGATCAGGAGCATAAAATAGAGCTCAAGGCTGAGGAGCTGCAGGAACTTCAAAGAGAGCAACTATAGCTAGGGTGCAGGCAGTTTTCTTCAGATGGGGAGTAGCCAAAAGAAGATGTCTCCACTTCATTAATCAAGGAGTGAGCAAAATGGGTGGAAGTGCAAAAAGTTGTTGAAAAATGTCACTCTGATAAAGCTTCAATGGGCAGAATTATAAATTTGTTAAATGACCAAGCAATTTCCTACTAGAGGAATTTTAAACAGGAGCCAAAAACAAACATTATTGAATAGTTTTCTTGTGAAGTTTACACCTGGTGAATCTCAAGTAGGGTTCATGGGGGTTAAGGAACAGAAAAGAAAAAGAGAAAGAACTAAATATTATGGAAGGGGACTCCTCTGCCAGGCAATAACATTTCTCTTCCCCATCATCCCATTCAGCCATGAAATTCTCTCAATACAGGTAAAGTTAAGTTAAAATTATTTTTAAAATATAATTATTGTTTTTTAATTTTATCATTTCTATGTATTATTAATGACCTTTTGATTTCTAAAATTATGATATATTTTCTCTATATAATTTCTGTCCCAGAACTAATTACCTTAGTTTCTTCTTGAATAACCTTCAGTCATTAAAATTTTCTGTAAATGTGAACTAAAAAAAATAATTCTATTCTCTCAAGTCTCTGAGTTGGGGAATCAATGTCAACATTGGAGATATGGCATGGTTAGTGGGTTCTTTTGCAGTGAAATCTCATTAATTCCAAGTACATTCATTTGGAATTTGTAATCATTTGGATAAGGGATGAGTAGAAGTTTTCTTTTATTGAAGAAAACCTTCCTTCATATAGAGTTCAAATTAACAGTAATATAAACAGGATTGCAGAAGAATGTTTAAAATACTTGAGAGAATAAGTTTTTTCAAAGCCCCTTAGAAGAAGTCATTTGCATGCAAGTAATTGATATGGTAATTGCAAATCTATCTTATCTCTTCATTAAAATAGGTCCCCTATGGACCTCTATTTGTGAACAGTTTAAATGAACTTCTTTAAATCCTAGTTTGAGTTACTGTATCTTCATTGTGAAAGTAGACAAATCATATGAAAACATTCATATAGTTTTAGATAGAATCATCCCTATTCATTAATTTAGATTGGATCCTCCCCTATGGTGATGAGTGAATGAATAATTTTTTTAAATGCATCTTTATGCCAGGTAATGTCCTTAAAAGTGTGAATAAAGTCCTTAAAACAAGCAAGACAGTCTCTGCCCTAAGTGAAGTCCTTTCTAGGGTAATTATAGCCAGAGAGGAGTGACTTGGTAGGAGAGAGTCACAGTGAATGGTGACAATGGTTAGTTAGATTACTACTCTCGGTCTTAAAGTGAGAAGGGGTTGGGGGAGAAGGGATACCCACTTGGTTTCATATCCTGGGTTGCTCTCGTATGGTGGGTCTGAAACAGAGCAAAATAAGGTGAATGCTCACCAACCAGAGAGCAGGTCACTGGGATCCAACCTTTGATTCTTGCTGGAAGTAGAAGCTTAAGTGTAGGCAAACATGGCACTTGGATGACTGGAATGTATTGTTTCCCTTTATTTATAAAGGTCACATCATCAGAACCCTCATAGAAGCAAATAACCTCAGAATTTGAAGGGACCTCAAAAAAGTCAAATAGTCTGATATGGGATTGCAATAGTATTCGCTCTCTTTAGTTCAACAAACATCTAGTCCAAGGCCGTTCAACTCTTAATGTCCCCTACTCTGCCGCATCTGCTTCCTGATTTTATAGGAAGAAATTTAGATCATCAAGGTTAAATAATTTAATCAAGGTCAGAGCTTGGATTCATACTCAGTTCTTCTGGCCCCAAATCTAGCCCTTCTTTCACTGTCCCACATTATCAGACAATTCATTTTAAAAGTTTTGGAGAGTTATAATTGGTTAGAAATTTTTTTTTTCTGATAGCAAGATTAAATTTCCTTAGAAGTATGTTTGAATTTATTTTTCTTATACTGTATTATTCCTGTATCAGAATCTTGATTCAAAAAGGCTCAGATCAGTCTGCTGACCTTTGCATATCCTTTGTTTCTTAGGAAATCCAAGGAATGTTTCTCCTTCATAAAATCTGCTTACCAGATAAAATCTATTCCTGCCTATGTGAACCCATTACATATGGGGGTGGGCAGGGGTTCAGAGTCTTAATGAATAACCTCCTCCCTAACTGTTCACCAATCAGAGATATCTTGGGATGTCCCAGAGAGGGGATGAATAATGAGCTCCCAAAATAGATTTATAGATCTCCCTAAAGGACCTTCCGGGTCTTTGGTCATCAAAAGGGCCATTGACCTATGAATTTGTTGTTATAAGTTAGCCTAATCAATAAATTAATGTCCTAACCACCAAATCCATCTCTTGAATATTTTAATCATAAGTAGATATAAAGTTTCTACACACTGCTTATGGTTTTGCTCTCTGTGGCCAGATAGAACAAGCCTAATCTCTCTTCTTGGTAACAGTTTTCCAAATATTTAAAGACAGAAATTCTGTCACCCCTTTTTTAGACCTTTGATTCACCTTCACTATGATTATCTATCACAACCTTGGGATTCAGCACACTCTTTTTATACTTTGACAAATCTAGCTCACAGCAGGGGACATTAGAGCAAGCCTGCTAAATTGATTTGTTTTTCCCTACTTTAGACACACAAAACCAAACTCTTACTACACTTCTTTTTATGTTTTTCAGATAATTAAAAAGATGCATAATAATAGATTCAAAGTTATATGTAAAGTATGCCCTATGCAAGCAAATGCTTGAGTAAAAAATAAATTAATACTAAAATGGACAACACTTTTTTTTAGTTGGTATATAAGATTGAAACTAATATTTTCTTTCAATATCGAGATTTACGAAATAGACATGTAATGAGCCCAATTCTCCACTTTGTGTCTGGCAGGCAATGTCATTCATTCTCTTGAGTCTCAAGGAGAGAAAAACCTATAATTCTTTCTAACCAAATAGGGGATAATACCTGAGTGTCTCAAGCAGCTGAGACAAAAAGTCTGAAAGTAAGAATGTCCCAAATGTTAAATTGTGACCCAAATATTAAATCCTACCTGCTTCTGGTTCTGCTTTTGTTCCTGTCCCTATTTACATTGCCTGCCAGAGAGCAACATTGATGGGAATCTGACTTCTTTCAAAGCATTTGATTTGGAGTCAAAAGACATGGATTTGAAACTTGCCTCTATTGAACCACACTTAGTACTTGGATTTCAGATCATAAATTTAGCAATGGAAGAAACTTTAGAGCCAATGAACTCCTTCATTCCTTGGGTGAGGAAACTGGGGCAGAAGGAGGTTAAATTACTTACCAAGAGTCAAACTGCTAGGAAGCTTCTAGGTAGGTGGTACAGTAGAGAAATCTTAGAAATTGGATTCAGAAAATCTGAGTTCAAATCCTATGAACCACTGTTTGCCTCAATTTCCTCTTCTCTGAACTGAAGATGATAATAATACCTACCTCCCAGGGTTGTTGTAAGAATCATTTGAATTAACATATGAAAAGCACTATATAAATACTATTATTATTAATTATTGTTTTTTATCTGAGGTTGTATTCAAACCCACATCTTCTTGATCCTAAATTCGATATCCTAAACACTCTAACAATTTGCCTTTTATATTCCAGGGCACCATTTTGTTTCCTCATTGAATCACATAACCTGACATGGACTCGGTTTCTTTATTTGTAAAATGAAGAGAATTGGACTACAGGGTTTCTTCAGTCCCATCCAAGTTCTCAGTCCTGTGATCCTAACTAAATCAGGAAAGAAGGTTCCTCTGAGACATTATCATGAATTTTTTCTTCACAACAAGAAAGAGATTTGAAATTTTGAAAATGGTAAGAAAAAAATAGCTAGGCACTAGGGAAAATGGCCCAAATTATGCTTTTAAGGAAAACATGAGACCTATCATTAGTCTCTGTAAAAGATGCAGCATGCCAAAGCAAGAAGAAAATAGCCCCCAAATTACAAACAACAACAACAACAGCAGTAGCAGCAGCAACAATAAGATATTTTCTTGCATACCAAATTAATTTTTCTTCTAAAGAGATTTAGGAAATCTAAAGGCCACTAATATTCAGGTCCTCATAACACCAGCCAAACTTGCCAAAACTAATCTCTCCTACATCTTTCAACTATCTTTTGATTTCACCACATAGAACACAAGTTAATGCTAAGTGTTTGCTCTCAGACAACTCTGCTTACTCATTGTACATAGATTCACAGGAAAATTGAACCCAATGGAAGAAGCTCCATAAATTCTATTGATTATAATCCTCCTTGGCTCATTTTAGTCCCAATGCCTCCTTTCTTTTATGTTCCATGTGACTGTTTGTTTTAGTTGGCTGGATAAAGAAATGGTATGAGAATAAATATGGGAGTACGGTTAAAAAAAAGGCACAGATAGGTCTAGAGTTAGGAACACCTGAGTTCAAAACCAGCCTCAGCTTTATGATGCTTATCAAATTACTTAACCTCTGACTGTGTTGGGTCCTTCAACTATAAAATAAAGATTATAATGACATCTACCTCTCAGGGTTATTCTGAAGATTAAATATTTTATATTTATTATTTTTATATTTATATATTATTACATAATGTATATTATTTTTAAAAGAGCTTAGTGTAGTGTCTGACACAGAAGATGCTTAGCAAATGCTTAGTCCCTTCATAGATGTAGAGCTAGGTGGTCCACTTGAGGTTATCTAGACCAATCCTATCCTTTTATAGTTGAGTAACTGAACCCCTGAGAGGTTAAGTGAACCCCCCCCCATAGTAAATAGCCAATCCAGGATTGGAGCCTAGATTTTCTAG
This sequence comes from Gracilinanus agilis, assembly GCF_016433145.1. Lineage (NCBI taxonomy): Eukaryota > Metazoa > Chordata > Mammalia > Didelphimorphia > Didelphidae > Gracilinanus > Gracilinanus agilis. The sequence goes on from NC_058133.1 coordinate 449,891,672, forward strand.
TTGCAAATCCAAGTCTTTTTCTACAATGAAATTTCTGTTCACTAATTCAGATCATATATGCCCTTTTTCCTCTGCACTTTTCTGCTGCCTTGAGCTTTGATAAAAGGAAAGAAAGAAGTGAGTATTCATGAGACACTGAATCAAGATGAATTGCCAGTTAACTTGTGGAATTATTAATTGATTCATTGCAAACTAGGAAAAAAGGGGGAAATCTCTTGAGAGGGCATATGAGGTTCTGCTATTCACCCTTACTTTCCACTCATGAATTCATTGCTCCTAGTTTGTTCAGGCTGTGAATAGCTTGTAGTCTCAGTCTCAGGCTTGGTGTTCCTTGCCTGGAAAGACTATGATGGCAGCAAATGGGGAGTAATGCTTCAATCATACTTTAATAAGGCACAATCAGTACAAAAACAAATAGCAGAGAAAGCAGAAAGGCAGAAAGTATGGGACTAGAGAATGGGTGATGGAGAGGGAAGAAGCATATGGAAGATAACAGGGAGTCACAGAGAGTCACTTATGTAACCATGGACCAGAGTTGGAAGCCCCGGGACAACACGGCCTCAGAGCAGATGGAATGTTGAGGGTAGGAGTTTGGGGGTCTTATTTTTTAATAGTATTTGGTGCTGAGGGACATGCTAATGCTTATCCATGTCGCCTTAGGGTTAGTTGAATAACATGCCCACATTAACTCAAAGTGATCAGCAACACCTTAGGGTTAGTTCATTAAAATGAACACTTACTGGTGTTCTGCTGGTCTCAGTGTACTTGTCTGGAGCTTATCTGGGGCTTACAGACCATAGATAATTATCAAGATCGAAAGGCCCTTCCCTTAAGGTCTAATTGGCTTCTTCTAATTTAACACAGTCTTGGGATGTGACCTTAGTTAATTTATGAGTCAGTTTGCAAGTAACTATGATGTTACCTTAATTTATGGAACATTCTATAAGTGACTTCTAGGTTCCCCTTGTAATCTTACTTCCTACTCTTTTCTTTATACTAGCTACTTATAAACTTACTTTATTAATTAGAAAATGGGTAGTAGTCAAGGACCAGGGCAAGTTACAATTTTTAATGCACAAGAGAAAAGGGATTAGGAAGGAAAAAGAAAGAAGAAGAATATGAGAAAGGGATAAAACATAAGAAGGTGTTAATATGATTTCTCCTCCTTTGCCACTTGAAGTGAAATTAAATACTTCAAATGGCGATGTGCCATATTTTAAAAATATTCTTTTTTCCCATCTATTTTCTCCCATTTCCTTCTTCACAAGCTTGGCTGCCTGAAAGATCAAATGTAAGTGGATATGAAAAAAAAAAGCATTATTTCTTCTACTGTAAAAGAATCAGTCACAGAATAACAGCACACACAAGGGTAAGGGATCTTGGTGACCAGCTAGAAAATTTCAGTGAGAAAGTGGCACTTGAAAAATATTAATTAAGGCCTTATAGTTTTCAGCATCAAGAAGTCATTTCTTTTCTCACCGAATAGACACTAGCCTGCTCCTGTCCCCATAGAGTTGTTCAGTTCTCTGGTACTACCCTTGCTTATCTGATCCATGATGATCATTTTTTGCCTCCTTGCTCTTGGAACCCTTGGTTTCCTTCAACTGAAGTTCTAACTTCTACTCTATGTCTTTATTGTCTCCCCAGCTGTTAGCACTTTCTCCCCTTAAATCCCAATTTAACCTTTAAATGCTCTGAACATATTTTATACCTACTCTTGCATAGGAACATTGTGTCTCTTCCTTTGGAAGGTAAGCACCTTAAGGGCAGGGACTATTTTATATTTTTCATTGTATGCCCTGGGATAAAATAGAAATTTTACATGTTTGTTGATCCAGTAATGGATTCATTGGAAGGATGATTATCTCCCTACAACAATTTCAAGAGTTTTGTTAAGGCATTAAAAAGGATGAGAACTGGACTGTGGTCTTTATTGATACAGGAAACATCCAGATGAAGAAACTCTCTCAATCAGTGTCAGGCCACAACTTCTCTGCAATATATATCATTAAAGAGTCACTTAGAGCACTGAGTGATTTAACGATTTTTTTTAGGTCAGATAAGCCATTACTTGGCAGAGCTAGCCTTTGAACTCAAGTCTTGCTCCCTCTAAGGCTAGTGCTTCACCTACTGTGTAATATGACTGTCAATTTTCTTCTCATTATCAAATATTAAAATAATGCAGATTAAATACAAAAATATGTACATGATATTGCATTGCATTGCACCTATGAGTCTTTGCATAGATAATCCCTTGTAAGTAGGTTTACTCATTTATTATCTACCCTTCTTGGAATAATATGACAAGCTGGCATTTACATAATACTCTAAGGTTACAAAGAACTTTACAGTTATTATCTCATTTTATCTTAGCAAGGACCTTAGAGATTAGATGCTCTATCTCATTTTATAGATGAGGAAACTGAGGTTAAATGACTTATCCAGTGTCACATAGCCAGTGTCTGAGGATGGATTTGAACTTAAGTCTCACTGACTCCAATTCTATCTCTTATCCCATGATATCTACAGTTGTCTTATATATAACTTTCTGCAAGAAGCCTCTTAAATGCTACCTTTTACACAAATTTTCCCTAAATCCTTCCATTACCAGCACTCCTTTCCTTTTTTTGAAAATACTTTGGAATATTTTGTGTTATTTTTTGTATTTCCTTGTGTACTATTTGTGTCTGTTCCTATACATGTCTTGAAATCAGGAATTGTCTAATTTTTGTCTTTTTATCTCCACAACCTAGAATAGTGAAGGTATTAAGTAGATATATGATGAACTAATTTAAACATAAGTTCCATGATGACAGTAGAATTTTAAGAATATTTTGTGAAACATCAAATAGTCAAGGAATGCTTGATTCTCTCCTAAGGCTGAATGCCTTGTTAGTTCTGCAGGTCAATGAATCGTTTCTACAAGAACAGATACAAATGCCTGTGGCAGTTTAGAGTTTGGAAACATCTAAGAGAATCTTCATTCTTTAATATCAAATGTTTGGCATCATGTGTGTTGCAAAGAAAAAAAAAACAACCTGAGTTGATGGAATTGCATTTTGTTTACATTGAATATTCTCACTGAAGGTGAGAATTTAGAGCTTACAGAATCCTGACTTATGCTCCACCTCACAGAGGGAAAGAGGAGGTAAAACAAAGAAACATCACACGATTCTGTTAGAGCTAAGTGAAATCTAATCAGGAATTGCTTCATGGAATAGTTATTCTTTCCTTCACTTTTATATAACCTCATTTGTGTTATAATTCACAGGCCTACTATTCCCATTTATATCCACATTCTTCCTGAGTCGAAGAATTTACAAATACCAACTGCCGTTGTTATTTGGCTGACTTGCATTTTCTTTTGATATTTTCAGGTGGAGGTACTTAATTCAATGCAGGCATGGAATCGTGACCTTATCATTGTGAGAAGTCTCTCTTTAGGTTGAGAATCCAAACTTGTTACTCCCTTTTCAAGCTGCACTATTCATGCCTTCATGCAAAACCTACCTGTACTTCATTCTTTAAATTAGAAATAATTATACTTATTGTATGGGTCTTTTAAAGGTTCATAAATTCAAAAAAATATAGGTGGAAGGGACTTCCTTAGAGATCATTGAATCTATAATCCTAAATTTATGAGGAAACCGAAGCTTGGTTTAGTCTTACCTACATTCATATGGCTAGTCAGTCAAAGAACTAAGATCTTAAATCACATCCTCTTTGTACTTTACTATCTTCTTTCATTTAAAAAATTATATAAAGATCAATGCAGAACAATCCTTATAACACTATGTGTAAATCATTATCAGTCATCCTCTTTCTCTTCCTCTTCCTCCTCATCATTATGATCATCTTATAATTATTTTTGCATTTTATATATATATATATATGTATATATATATATATATCATCCCTAGCAACATTACAATTTCCTCAAGGGCAGGGACAGTTTCACTTCGTTTCTTTGTAGTCCCAATGCAGCACAGTTTCTGGCACATAATAGGTTATTCATAAATGCTTGCTGATTAACCAGGTGTTTGATTTTTATTACTGTTACGATTATTATTAATAATAAATACAAGGACTGTAGTTATTATCTAATTGGTAGATGAATTTCTTCGGTTCCTTTAATTCCTCATCCAAGTTATAACTCATTTTTTGAAATATGAGAGACTTTAAATTATTTGATGTAGCTTTTGAGTTCTGAACTGGGGCCAACACGTGGAAGTTTTAGGAAGATAGAGCTTTATTTATATAGAAGAGAGACTTCAAAGCAGCGCCATCAATTGCTACACTGCATAGCAAGAGAATAAACTGTTTTAATAAAAGGTAAGTTCTCTGTTACTGGAGGAACTTGAGCAAAATGTGTGTTCCTGTTCAGTCATTTTTTAGTCTTTTCTGACTCTTCGTGACCCTTTTTGGAATTTTTAGGCAGAGAAATTAGACTAGTTTGCCATTTCCTTCTCCAGCTCATTTTTCAGATGATGAACTGAGGCAGAGTTAAGTGACTTGCCAGAATCACATGGCTAGTAAGTATATTTGAACTCTGGAAGATGAGTCTTTCTGATACTAAGCCCAGTGCTCTACTCACTGTGTCAGCTAGCTGTTTTCTTAAGCAAAACATAGATGGTGCCTTTGTGGAGGAGCTTTAAAATTTTTTTTCTGAGTGGGTAGATTGACATTCTAAGGCTTTTTCAACCTAAAGAATCTATGATTATATGAATATTCTAATATTAACTCATTGAAATTCTGGCCTTTTCTAGGATCGTAAAATAGATCTCAAGTTAAACTCTATCAGAAAAAAAAAAGTATTCCATCTATGACATATTCAACAAGTAGGTTAGCAGCTTTTGTTTGAAGAGCTCCAAAGAAGGCTTCCTAAGGTAGCTGATTCCAATTTTGTATAGCTCTTATTGTTGAGGAGTATTTCCTAACATCAAGCCTATATTTGTCTTTTTGTCTGTTACTCCTTAGTATACTTCTATGAGGCTAAATAAATTGCCTCTCTCCCAATTATTATTATTTTTAAAAACAACTTTGCCTTCTGTCTTAGAATTGATACTATCTGTCCAAGGCAGAAGAGCAATAAGAGCTAGACAACTGGGATTAAGTGACTTGCCCTAGGTCACACACACCCCTAAGAAGTATCTGAGGCAAGATTTGAACCCAGAATCTCTGGTCTTTAGGTCTAAACTCTTCCAATTATTGAAGATAGCTAATATATCCCTAGTAATTCTTATATTTTTGAGTATAAACATTCTCATCTCATTCAATCCATCTTCCTTTGACTTGAGCTCCAGGTCTTTAATTATCCTGGTTGCCTTCCTCCATATGTTTTGAAACTTAAAATCTTTCCTCCTCAAGTACTCAGCACAAAAGTCCAAATTCTGTCTGACCATGGCAGAATATCAATTTTACTATTACTTTTTTATATCTAGAGCTATGCCTCTCTTTATGTACTTTCCAAATCACACTGCTGACTCTACCACTACCACTACCCCTCAAATTTCTCAGTCAAACTATCTAGCCTTGCTTCTGCTACATAGAATTGTAAAGTTTGTTTTGTTAATCTAAATGTAAGACTTTATGTTTATCTCTATTTAAAGTCAGTCCTCTGTTCTAGCCTGTGGTGATAGTTTTGAATCCTGAGTATTTCTATTTCCAAGTTGAGCTTTAAAATCTAATAAAAGAGAAGAATGTTAACAATAGTCGCCAAAGAATACTGCACTCTTCTTAACTCTAAAAAACATCTTGTTCACTAATTATAATTACCTAGCTGAAAATTATTCTGAAGATGACTATCATTTCTGCACAACAACTAAAATGACAGACTCATATAATTCAGAAATCTTTGAAATAGAAAAGTACAGGAGAGAAGATCAAACAAAGCATTCATGAATTGGGTTGTGAGGAAACCCAGAGGACCAATTTTAGAATCTTAAATTAGAAAGGACTTTAGACATCACTAAATCCATTTCCATCATTTCAGAGATATAGGAAATCATAGAGAAATCAAAGGTAACATGACCACTTAGTGAAAGGTCTAGGACTAGACCCCAGTTCCAACCCAATTTCAGTAATCTGTCTATTATACCAACAACACTCAATTTCCACAATTAGGGCCTGATTAGGTACTTCATACACTGAAAGAATAGTAAAATGTGTATATCACTTTCAGTAAATGGCATGAGATGGTGCCATAACATCATAAATCAGTGGCTTGGAGGGTACCTCAGAGATCATATAGTCCAAACTCCTGATTTTACAAATAAGTAATTTAAGGCCCAGAGATGCTCTTTTAATTGCCTAAATTCACAAAGGTAGGAAAGTAGAAGACCTAGAATTTAAAACCAAATCTCCAACTCGAAAAACAAGTCTTTCTATTGTACCATTGTGCTTCCTATTGCCAAAGAACCTCTCTAATGGAATGAAAGGTATATTCATTTGTAAATCAAGGATAAAACTACATTGTCTAAGTTTACTGCACATATCAAAGGAAATAATATTTCTGAAATTATTTTTACTAATTATAAAGTTATACAAATATATTATTATTAAATTTTGATATTTTTGAAAATGCATATTATACTAGGTTTGTCTTTCCTCATTTCATTTTTTAGAAGTTAAATACTTTTTTTGAATACACAGAAATACAGATTACAATGATGAAACCCAATTGATAATGTCTACATTTTAAAAAGTTCAATAAATTGATGGTTATACAGCATCTGGCAGTCTATTTTGATGCTTTAATATCATAATGATGGCTGGACTGTCCTTGCTTAATGGAGGAATAGTAGTAAGAGATTCCAGAAATTCCAGAAAAGTAAGGTTAATAATTTTTATATAAAAAAGAATTCAGGGATGAAAATATTGAGGTTTGACTATAATGCAAAATTGACATGGGGGATATCAAGGTTGGATTCATTTGTAAGAACAAATTTAAAAACATTTATTTTTATGAAGTCTCATAGAATAGAATAGTAACTTCAGGAGTTATGGAGGAACTAATAAATAATACAAATTTGTAATTTTTCCATGGATAGCATTTAAAAAAAGCCCTGATGAATAGAACAACACAATGACACTCTTCTGTCCTTGATATTAAATTTGACTTTAAAAAAAAAGGAAGAGAGGCTTATGGCTGCTCTATTATTTTGGTCATTGGTTCTGAAGTGAAAAAGGAGAGCTTATTAAAAAGAATGAGTTGAGGTAAACAAGGGAGGATAAACAGGATACAGATGGATGAATATGATTATTGTTCTTCCTGTTAATGAACTCGAAGTGATACAATATATCTATGAGGTGATATCAGCTTCAATGTACAGATAAATTTTTTTGTGGCAATTTTAATTACATTCATCTGCTCACCCTATGCTGTATTTTTTAACCAGACTTACTGGTATAGTTCACATCCTGTAAGAAAACTCCTTTTAACAAGGTAGGCAAATGCTTCTTCTTTAACAGTTTTAGAGGATTCCTTAACAATCAGGCTAGAAGGTGGGGACAGGAATAAGAAGATAATTGACTTGTCTAGAATCCTAAAGCCAGTTATATTGAAAGGGTGGAACTTGAAATCATGTCTTTATGATATAGTTCTTATTCTCTATTCATCATTTAGCACTGCCTTTCTAAAATTATGTCCACTTATTTCTTTCACAATGCCTAAATATCTACTTCCTTTTCTGTTAGACCAAATACTTTCCCTCCAGGTCATCTTGCTTTGATTGACAGAGACATTATGAAGTTATAATGCCAACAAGGAATACCATAAGTAAATTATTAATCTGTTCCATCCACTTGATCTCTTAGTCCCAAATCTCTACAACCCATTTTGCAGTGTTACTTTGCAATAACTAGCTCTTCTGCATGAATTTCACTATTCTCTGTCCAATTCATCCTGTTCATCCCTGGAGTGCTTTTAGAGAGCAAGATAGAGCAGAGTCATTTTATGGTAAGTCTTTTGTTTAGCACTCAATCTGTTTAAAGTGTAGCGTATATCACAAACACTAAATAAACAATAAATAATACATATATTTTAAAAGCCTTTAGAAAATATTTCTGCATGTTTTATACTACAATGATTCATACTAACAAAAGAAGGAGACTAGAAAAATGCCCACTATAGATGCCCACTATCAGGGGATCAACTCAGAGATAACCTAATTTCATAAACAATAACAGAGCTCCGCAACATTCCCATAAGTGGTGGCATTTTAAAAGATAATAATCCAATAAATGGCATTTTGGTGCCAATGAATCAACATTTCCAATTCTGATACTCGATTGTATGACCCTTGCCACCTGGAATTCATCCTTCTACTAATTATACTAAAGCTTCAAAGGACAGAGCTTCTTAATTGCTTCCCTGTTAGTGGTATACATCTGTCTGTTTTATTTATCTGTCTATTAACTATTAAACAAAGCCATTTATCTGTAATAGGAGTTCAATTGGCTTATAGCATCCATCCTATGGACTGTGCATTCAGAGTTTCCCTGAAAGTTTCTGGATACTCCGAGAACATGGTGATTTGGCCATTGCAGGGTTTGGAAATGAAAAATTTCCTGTCTATTTCCCATGGCTCCTAGGAGGGGAATAGGGAAAGTTATCTTTCTCCTTCTTGTTCCTGCAGGTGGGATGAAACATCCTTGAAAAGATTAGAAGTCAGAAAAGAATATAGTATTGGTGGTAGGAACACAACTGTGTCTAAATATCTACTAAGTCTCCAGTTCTTCCAGCTCAGAGACAAATAATGGGTATTACCTCTTCATCTCAAAGCACAGAACCCTTTCACCACTGAGTCATCATTACATGGCTAGACTCAGCCAGGATATTCCTTATTGCCACAAATCCTAACAACTGACTTGCCATGTTCCTGAAGTATCTGAAAATGTCCAAAAGAGTTCTGAGTATACAGTCCTTAGGATGGAACTTGCAGATGAACCAACCATTTCTTTTTTATTCATTCATTTATTTATTTATCTATTTGTTTGTTTGTTTATTTGTTTATTTTATTCTTATTTTGAATATTTTCCCATAGTTACATGTTTCATGTTCTTTCCCTCTCCCCCAAACCCACCTACCCCCCACCCTTAGCTGACGCACAATGAACCAACCATTTCTAAATTTATATGTAGGCATGCATTTTGGTGTATAATAGGCATTGGGATTATGTCTAAATTTGATTAGCATAAGGAAACCTCATTTGCAGAAACTTCCTCTACTAATGTTGATGGTATCTTCACTGTGACTTAAACCTTACAAATCTTCTGAGAACTCAGAGAAATCAAATAACTGTTCCAAGTTCACATGGTCATTTGGAGTCAGAATAAGTACTTAAATACTGGTCATCCTGACTCCAAGATGAGTTTTCTATCCATTACTTCACACATTCTTTTGATAAAAATTGTATTCATATTATATATTTTCTTTCAAAACTGTGATTTAATTTGTCTTGGGAATGCCTAGTGTTAAAACTCCTTAAATCAATGCATGTTGGAAAATCATTCTATAAATAGCATTTTAGCTGACATTTTCTCTTTGGAAACAGCTGGGTTTTCCAAGGTTAGCCCCTATGTTGTTTCTCATTTCTGTAGATTTAACAGTTTTCTTACTGACATTCCTCTCCCATGAGCATTGAAATTATGGAAGTTAATTATGAGAATTTTTGCGATGCCTACTCTATGTGAATAAGGTTTATAAGAAAGACATTAACTGAGTGGAAGTTCCTCCTTTATCCTATATTTGCTTTTAATTTCCAAATCTTTTGTCTGGCACTTTTGTGCACATTTAATATTTAATTAGGATATCTTTAGAGACCAGAGTACCTTTATTTCCATTATGCCATTTTAATAAGACATTCAACCCATTTCAGGTGTTTCCAGAAAATTATTTTAAAGAATGAATTTACTGTATCACCTGAAATAAGGAAGTTAAAGTAATGCACTATTTATCAAGTGGAACAAAAAAGAAAGAGGATCACATAAAAAGTGTAATAAGCATGAAATCTTTTAAAGTTAGTGCCAACAAAAATAAAAGCTGAGATAAAAATGGACATGCTTTGGAGAGAAGAGATGATGCTAACTTTCCCACCCAGTATTGGGATGCACAAATAGTCTTTCATAGACTATTAGATGCTTTTATGTCTTCATAGACTATTGTCAGCTCTTCTAAAACTAATAATTTTAGTAAATCATAACATTCATAATCTGTCTGAGATTTCCAAGTCCCTGAAAAGAGGTCTTAAAATCAATCGATTTTCTTTGACCCTGCCATATCCTATAAGTACAAGGACAGAACTTCATACTCCCACCAAAACTTTTAATGTTATTTCCACTAGACTGAGTTCTCTATGATTAGAGGTGAATATATAGGACTGAATAAAGTTTTCTTTGCTTTCCAAAATAATTCATCAAACATTTGTGGAATAAGAGCAGGAGGAGGAAGAGGAAAGACCTGTATCTAGTATATATATATATATACATATATATGTATATATATATATA
>NC_058133.1:449902199-449944104 GCF_016433145.1 Gracilinanus agilis
CCCAGAAACACGTTTTGCTTTGAAACAAAGAAGAAAGGATGATTTAAAGCATATTTCATGCCATTTGAGGCCCATTAGGACCATTAGACATTACTCCCCTTTCTTTGGTCAAGTCAGCTTTCCTTCTTGCTGTTCTCACACAGTATATCCCATCTTTTATCTCCATGGCTTTATATAGGCTCTCTCCCATGCCAGAAATGCCCTTTATTCTTACTTTTTACTCTTAAAACCTCTAGTTTCTTTTTAAACTCAGCTCAGAGGACACCTCTTCCTTGAAATCCTTACTGATTTCATTGGAGCATCCATCAGTCAATACTATTAGTACCAACTCCTCAAAATTACCTTCTATTTGTTTTTCACGTGGATATATATATCCACGTGAAAAACAAATAGAAGGTAATTTTGAGGAGTTGGTACTAATAGTATTGACTGATGGATGCTCCAATGAAATCAGTAAGGATTTCAAGGAAGAGGTGTCCTCTGAGCTGAGTTTAAAAAGAAACTAGAGGTTTTAAGAGTAAAAAGTAAGAATAAAGGGCATTTCTGGCATGGGAGAGAGCCTATATAAAGCCATGGAGATAAAAGATGGGATATACTGTGTGAGAACAGCAAGAAGGAAAGCTGACTTGACCAAAGAAAGGGGAGTAATGTCTAATGGTCCTAATGGGCCTCAAATGGCATGAAATATGCTTTAAATCATCCTTTCTTCTTTGTTTCAAAGCAAAACGTGTTTCTGGGAAAATCCATGATAGATTCTTCTGAAAATGTAAGATTATTTTTGGCAGGTAACTGAAACACAAATAACTTCCTCTCAAAGCTTAATCTCAGCTGCTGACCCATTTCCACGAGATAAGTATGACATATATATATATATTCCAGCATACTTTTTTCACATTCTATTTGGTCATCTTCATGGCCTGCAGTGAAACAGAAGGGGAGGGAGAGAAAACACATGGTTTGCCCAGGTGGACTTGCTTTAGAATGGGCAGCTTCAGCAAGAATGATCTAGAAGCAGACAGTTTGGGGTCAAGGACTTTATGGAGGAGGAGGAGGAGCAGCAGCAGGAAGAGGAGGAGGAGGGATAATGAGGAGAATAAAAACTATGAGAAGTAAAGCTACAGAGAGAAGTTTAAGTTTACAAAGAATTATGGAGCTTGAGGAAATCACATTTGTGCTGTGTGGTTTTCTGCACTGGAGCTTTTTCAGATTAAATTGCCTTGCTAGTGTACTTCTCTCTTTCCCCCTTTCTCCTTCCTTCACTATCTTAATTACTATTTATTTTCTCCTCCTTTTCCTCACCACTCATTTTCTTCTCTCTCCTTTTTCCCATCTCCTCTTTTCTACAACCTTCACTTCAGCTTTTACTGTCTTTTCCTCATTCCTGATTCTTTCATTTTCTCTCTTCTCCTTCATCATTTCCCCCAGATTTAAGGAGGATTTAAAATAGATGTCTTAGTTGTGCTTTACAAGGCAGATGCTACTGCAGTCCCTCAAAGGGTATTTTTTTGATTAAATGTTCATATGATCTGTTTGACAAGAATATTTACTTGTAATAGTTTGGCTCTGGTGCAGGCCATGTCCCTACCCTGCTTTGCCACAGGGTAAATTGAGAATATTTAAAAACAAGAATGGGGTTAATTCAAAGTGACTTTTAGGATTCATGTCATTATCAATGAAGCATGTACCTTTCTCCTCCCCAAAGTTAAGGGATTATAGTACCTCATTAATCCAAGCATCTGTGATTTCATGGATTTTCCTATTGAAACAGTTAGGAAGCTTGTTTAGTAGATGATCTTCATTTGTTGCTTTGGGTAAAAAAGTCACTGCTCAGAAGAATTTAAAGAGGGCACATCTCTGATATTAGACCTCTTTCTCTATTCAGAGTTTACTTCCTTCACTGGTATGGCCTCAGGCTATACCAAGCCAAATCTGGCAATCTTTTAATTATTATCTTATTTTTTTTGGCTATTTTAGATGAAGAGTATAATGTGTATCTTCCCTACATGGTCCTAACCATAAAACAAAACAAAACAAAACAAAACAATAGTTCTTGTGTATGTGTGTAGGACTGAACATCCTTGATTCAAAAGTAAGGTCTCTTTCTGGGTTTAGGAAAGGGTAGTGATGGCAAAGAAGTAACTCCACTGTTCCTAAAATTCTTCATATACCTTGAAATATACCAAGTATTGACTCCAGTTATCACTGGGGACCAGGAATAGTCTTGGGATCTAGCAAGAAAGAACATAATGGTGAATTGGAACAACCTCTAGGAATTGATGCAGAGTGAAAGGAGAAGATCCAGGCGAACATTATACAGAGACTGATACACTGTGGTACAATCGAACATAATAGATTTCTCTACTAGCAGAGCAAGGCTGAGGGACTTCTGAGAAAGAAAACTAGCCACACTCAGAGGAAGAACTGTGGGAAGAGAAACATAGAAGAAAAACAAGTGTTAGAACACATGGGCTAATGGAGATATTATTGGGGATGTAGAAGCTAAACAATAACTCTAGTCCAACTATCAATAATATGGAATTAGGTCTTGATCAATGATACATGCAAAACCCAGTGGAATTGTGCATCGCCTAAGGGGAGTTAGTGGGGTTTGGGGAAGAGGGAAAACATGCATCTATGTGAAAATATTCAAAAGAAAAAATTAAAGAAAAAAGAAAGAACATAAAGATGTATCCTCACCAGTTTAGGAGTAGGTAGTATAGAGGTCTTGTGACCTTTCTCAAATTTAGTTCTCCCTTACCTCAATTTTCCTTCCTTGCAGATAATGAGAAGACTATTTACTTTTATTCAGCTTAAGAAGAATAGTAACAACATTAGAGGCTCAGGTGGCCTTGCAGATGAAGAACTCTTTTCTTCTCAATTCAGTAACATTCATGGAAAGAACACTATTTGGCAGAGGAGAAGGAGGATAGGCATATGAATATACAGGAGAGCAACAATATTATTTTATTTTTTAATGTAGTGATAATAGTTATTAATGGACTTTTTTAGAGTGAATTCTTTTATTTTCAACCCATACCTTCTGTAATGGTACATTATGTATTGGTTCCAAGGCAGAAGACTGGTAAGGGCTGGGCAATGGGGGTTAAGTGACTTGCCCAGGGTCACACAGCTAAGAAGTGTCTGAGGCCAGATTTGAACCTAGGACCTCCCATCTCTAGACCTGGCTTTCAACTCATTGAGCACCCAACTGCCCTCTTCAGAGTGAATTCTAATAGGGCTTACTAGCTGTTTGTTAAATCAGAATCAGAATCATGTGTCCATTTCTGTATGAGATATTATAAATCATCTTGTTCTCATGAACTTTATAGATAAGGAAAATGGTGTATGTGAATTGAAACAGTGAATCCTTTTATTTAGTGGTCCCATCTTCCATGTCATGAATCTATATTGGCTTAGTAATCAGTATTGTTTTGAATCATATTCTCATTTTGTCTATAGAACATCATTGAAAAGATTTCCCTTTTTGTTGCACCCTGGTCTAACAAGAGAGATCAGGGAGAAATAATGTGGGGGTAGGTTGCTCAGGCTTGCAGGTGAACCTAATAAAAGTATCAATTAGTGATAAATTTTCAGTCTAAAAATTACACATTATACTATAACTAAAGGTTATATTCTTAATTTAGAGAAGTCATTTAAAAATACGTTTATATTCTTGTACTAGGTTATCAATTTACTTAAAAGTCTATGTGCTTGCTGATTGTCATCAAGTCTCTTTCTTGAGAAAAATAGTCTGTTTTCATTAGACTTTAGCCTGCCAAGTACCCCACTGACCATTTCGAAAAATAGCTTGTATAAAAAAGAATATTGACCTTTAACTCTACCCAGTGTTAGGTTAATTTTAAGCAAAATGTTGGCCACCAGGCCCAAAAAGACAACTTGCACTGGGACTATATGATCTTAAGCCTAATAATTTTATGTGTAAGCAAAATATTACAATAAATATTTCAAGGTGCAACTCCTTACATACAGAGTTCTCAAATGTTTGTTTTTCCATTCAATTATTTTATATTTTGACATTTTACACTCCTACCTCCACATTCCTTCTAACAGACATATCTTGTTTGTCTAGTATACCAACCAAAAGGAAAATCCTTCCAATGATGTTCTATGGACAAAATGAGTAACTAATTCAAAACAATACTGATTACTAAGCTAATATGGGTGGTGAGACCACTAACTGAAAAGATTCAGTTTCAATTAAATTATTTTCCTTATCTATAAAGTTAATAAGAAAAAGATGATTTCAAAGATTTCATATAGAAGCCGATGATTCTGATTCTGATTTAATAAATAGCTAGTGAACTCTACTAGAATTCACTCTAACAAAGTCCATTCATAACTAATATTACTATATAAAATATGATAGTATGGTTTCTATCTCTATATTCATATTCCCATCACTTTTCCCCTCTGCCAACATTTCTGGATGTGAATATGGTGGTCTTCCCATGAGTGTTACTGTATTGGGCAGAAAAGAAAGGAATTCTTAATGTATACACACATCTTTACTAGTAAAAAATGTATTAAAAATCCCTCTTTAATGAATAAGAAATGTGATCTATATATGACCTCCATCATGATGTCCCCTCTCTACTGAGATAACTTTTTAAAACCTGAGAAATGTTCTTGTGTTTTACTTACATTTACTTTTGATGATCATCTTATTATTTTATTATTTATTTATTTAATTTTTATTTTGAATATTTTCCCATATTTACATATTTCATGTTCTTTCCCTCTTCCCCAAACCCCACTAACTCCCCTTAGCCAATGCACAATTCCACTGGGTTTTACACGTATCATTGATCTAGACCTAATTCCATATTATTTATAGTTGGACTAGAGTTATCATTTAGTGTCTACATTCCCAATAATATCCCCTTCAGCCCATGTGTTCAAGCACTTGTTTTTCTTCTATGTTTCTCCTCCCATAGTTCTTCCTCTGAATGTGGCTAGTTTTCTTTCTCATAAGTCCCTCAGCCTTGCTCTGGATCCTTGCATTGCTGCTAGTAGAGAAGTCCGTTGTGTTTGATTGTACCACAGTGTATCCACCTTTGTGAACAATGTTCTCCTGGATCTTCTCCTTTCACTCTGCATCAATTCCTGGAGGTCATTCCAGTTCACATGGAATTCCTCCAGTTCTTTATTCCTTTGAGCACCGTAGTATTCCATCACCAACAGATACCACAATTTGTTCAGCCATTCCCCAATCAAGGGCAATCTCTCATTTTCCAATTTTTTTTCCACCACAAAGAGCTTAGCTATTAATATTTTTGTACAAGTCTTTTTCCTTATTATCTCTTATGGGTATAATCCAAGCAGTGCTATGGCTGGATCAAAGGGAAAATAGTCTTTTACAGTCCTTGGACCACAGTTTCAAATTGCCATCCAGAATGATTGTATCAGTTCACAGCTTCACCAGAAATGCATTAATGTCCCAATTTTGCCACATCCCCTCCAACATTCATAACTCTCCCCTTCTTTCATTTTAGCCAATCTGCTAGGTGTGAGGTGATACCTCAGAGTTGTTTTGATTTGCATTTCTCTAATTATTAGAGATTTAGAACACTTTCTCATGTGTTTATTGATAATTTTGATTTCTTTATCTGAAAATTGCCTATTCGTGTCCCTTGTCCATTAATTGATTGGGGGATGGCTTGATTTTTTGTGCAATTGATTTAGCTCCTTGTATATTTGAGTAATTAGACCTTTGTCTGAGTTTTTTATTATAAAGATTTTTTCCCAATTTGTTTCTTCCCTTCTAATTTTGGTAGCATTGGTTTTGTCTGTACAAAAACTTTTTAGTTTAATGTATTCAAATTATTTATTTTACATTTTGTGATTTTTTCTAACTCTTGCTTTGTTTTAAAATATTTCCTTTTCCCAGAGATCTGACAAATATACTATTCTGTGCTCACCTAATTTACTTATAGTTTCCTTCTTTATGTTCAAGTCATTCACCCATTCTGAGTTTATCTTGGTATAGGGTGAGACGTTGATCTAGTCCCAATTTCTCCCATATTGTTTTCCAATTTTCCCAGTAGTTTTTGTCAAATAGTGGGTTTTTGTCCTACATGATCATTTAAAAAAATCTGTGGTAACCAGTTCGCTTCAATGATTCCTAACCAATATTTTTCCACTTCAGGCTTCTCTAGAAATCAACATAATATGTATACATTTTCTCCATGACTTTTAGTTGCAATTAGAGTACCTTCCAGGTAGTTTGCTTTTTGGTTTACATTGTGGAAATTTGTGTATTTTAAAGTCTGTTTTGCATTTTAGAATGGAATCTACATTACAAAGCATGAAAATGATTATGATTATATTTTTATATATCTTCATAATAATGGTTATATAATGCTGGTGAAAGCACCAGAAGGGGTGTTCTGTGTATTTTTGCATGTATGTTGGTCAATATGATAAATAGAGACAGATGAGCTTTATGAGTCCTTGTTTTGGGATTTAATAAAATATTTTGGAAGGACTATTAAATTTTGAATCTTGAGCCCAACTCTAGGCACATCTCTTGTCTAGGAGCTATGCACTTTCAAAAGGCACATTAACTCTTTAAAGCATCTTATAAACTTGAGTTATTATGCCAATAGCATATCCTTGAGTTCACTAAAAAGCAGCTGGATTTTTGTCTAGTATTGTTATCCATTTTCTATGTTCAGGCTTTGGCTATGTCCTCTTTTTTATTTGTTCTTTGAAAAAGACTGAGGTTTTTTCTTGTTGTTTTTGTGTTTATATATATCACCTTCATTTCCAAATATATGCCTTTCATGTCCCTTCTAACAAAATATAAAAAAAAGATAAAGGAAAAATATTTCAGCAAAACTAATCAATTTTTCAACAAAATCTGACTAACTACACAATATTCTACTCCATTAGATGCCCATTCCCTTAGTCCCTTACCTCCTCATTAAAGGGAGAGAAATGAACTTTCCCATTCTTTCTGCAGGAACAAGACTAATCATTACAATTAGTGTTCAGATTGTTATATTCCCCCCTTTTGTTCTTTCCAACTATGTGGCTGTAACCATTGCATATATTATTTTCTTGGCTCTAGTTGCTTTACCTTGCATCAGTTTACATGTCTTCCCATGCTTTTCTGAACTCACATTCATTGTTTCTTACAGTGCAATTATATTTCATTATTTTAATTAACCAAAAACTCATTTAGTTCTTCTTAATTTATGTGTATCTACTTTGCTGACCATTCTTTGCTACTGCAAAAAATGTCCTCCTGTGGATATGTAAATATATATGAAAACTTTGTTTCTATCTTTGACCTCCTTAAAGCTATATACCTAACAGCTGAATTTCTAAGTCAAATAGACCTAATCACTTTTATCTATTCTTAATATCACTATTGTAAATTCTATAAAATTAGGTAAATTCATTTAGTGAATAGCAAGGAAAATTAAGAAATTGGACATACTTTGAAAGTTATAAATGTTTTCTCTTCAGTAGACTGAAATACTTTTTATTCATTCATTTAAAATGCTTGATTGATTATTAACTTAGAATTATCATGTTCTATTCGGAGGGTATAACATTTTTATTAGAAGCTAGATAGCTCTACACTTTATCTATGAATCTGAGTATGAGTTCTGTTTTGGTGGAGGAAAAGCTTGCCTCATTGAGAAGATTTCTAGGATTGCTTTTCAGATATTAGCCATTAATAAATGTTGAATATAATTGAAGGGAAAGCTAATTTTCTCTTGCCCTAACCCAAGAAATCTTTCTCCCTCATTACACAATCTAGTTATAAATAAGTTTTATAATGTATAAATCCTTGTTAGATATAATGTAGTCTTTCATATCAACTAAATTTTATTTAATTCAAGAAGTTCATCAAGTCCCAATGGATATATTTACATATATGTATATGGGTGTGTATATATATATATATATATATATATATATATGCATATATGTGTAATTTACCAATCAACAAATCAATAAACATTTGTTAATCTCTTCTTAGGTTCAGCTAAGTGGCATAGTAGATAGGGTGCTGGTCATGGAGTCAGAAAGATGTGAATTCAAATATAGTCTCAGACATTTAACAGCTGTATGACCCTAGGTAAGTCACACAAACTATTTACTTCACTATCCTTATTTATAAAATGAGTCGGAGAAAGAAATAGCAAATCACTTCAGTATCTTTGCCAAAAAAAACAAACAAACAAACAAATGAGGTCACAAAGAGTCAGATACAACTGAAATAACTGGATGACAACAGCAAATCTCTTACTATCTGCTATGAACTATGATGTTGAGATACAATGGAAAAAAAAGCTGCTGGACTGAGGGAGTTTACATTCTCATAAGGGAAAAATGTATATAAATCAGTACATAAAAGATGCATATAGAACAAAATTAGCAAAATCAATCCTTTGGATAAAAGCTATTTATTCAAACTTACCTATGCATAGAAATAGCAACACCATTCTAGGTGTTGGAGCACAGTTAGACATGAAGTTGAAAGTTACTTATTGTATCCTTTTCTGAAAAGAAGTTTTGATAAGGAAAGAGGAAATGAAGCACAACTTCCTGGGATGTTGAAATTTTAAAAAAATTAAAGTAAAGAGAAATTAGAGGTAAAAACAATTTCTATTTCCCTAGGACTCAGGGAAGTTAATGATGATAATGACAACACCAAATAATTTCAGGTTGATATCACAGAAACTTAGAATCTCAGAGTTGGGTTGATATCCATTCCAATCTTGCCTCTTCTGTGTCTTTTTTCTGTGATCTTGTGGAAATCATTTAATATCCTGGTGCTAAAGTTTTCTAATTTATAAAATGAAAGGGTTTACTTGGGTGACTTCTGAGGTTCTCTCCAGCTCTATTTCAGTGATTCATAGGTCATCTAGCCCAGTCTGTACCTAAAAAAGAATTTCCTTTATAAAATATGTCCAAAGAAGTCATCAATCTTTTGTTTATGGACTTCTAATGAAGGGGGCTCATTATTTCCCAAGGAAAGTGAATAAAACTATCTAACCTTAATAAAGTTGTCACAATACCAATGTGGTTATCACTACTTGCTTTTATTTTTACCATGAGGGCCTATTGTATTCATTTTTTGGACTAAACTCTCTGCCTTCATGTTCAACTTACTTTCTCTAAAAAAAGGACAATTTTTCATCAGTTGAATAAATAAAATATCCAAAACTCATAAGGAATCATACTAAAAATTATAATGGGAATGAAGTCAGTGCTATTCTCATATTTTTTAGATATGCAGAGTAAAGATTATTATTTTATGTATTCCTAAAGTTATAGTTTTTACTTTTTGGTGGAGAGGGGCAGAAGAGGAAAAGAGAATATGAAGCAACTATGGGAAAACTTTTATTCTCATAAAACATAAGAGCAATGCATTAATAGAGACGTCCTAACCAATATGATCAGGTGGAAACAGAACTAGATCTAGGACAGGGGACCAAATAAAAAAATTGCCTTCTGATGTTTGTTAATTGTGTGACTGATCAAGTGACTTAAATTCTCTAGGTTTAAGTTTCATAATCTATAAAAATATGAGTAGTGGACTACATGGCTTTTGTGGTCCCTTCTTATTCTAGATCTATGATTCAATGATAAAGGATTTTTTTTCTACATGCTACCATTACTTTTACTTATCTTTCTTATTGAGTCACTTCTGTGATTTCAAGGATCTTGCAAGATTGGTATATAGGCTAACTTAAATAGCTTTAAAATCACAATGGTAGATTCATATTTAAAGTACATATAATTAAGACTGACGTTGCTTCCAGAGTGTTCTGTAGCAATCATATCCTTTTTGCATTATCTTTCAGGGAAGAAGTGAGCTTCATCAAAATAAATATTTTCTCTAGATTTATATAAGCTTCTTTTATAGTTTCAGTAACTTTGCTTATTTCCATTAGCCATTTAATACCCTAGGGCACAGTCCATATGGTATCAAGTTAGGTGAAGAAATAGAAATCTGATAATTACTAAAATGTTTGAATTGTGTTTCTATCACATTAAGTCAAATGTCTCTCTTAGGTTAATGGTTCTAATTTGGAGATCTGCTTTTGACAGGAAGAAAAATTGGATGCATATGGAAGCTATTATAGCATCATTGTTATGCTTCATGTCTGTTGGAAGGCCCAGAGTTTATGGTGATTGATTTCTCAATACATATCAAGATAATAAGACCATGATATTGTCCTCAATACAAGTATTACTTCTCCATAAGATTATTCTCTTCTATGTAATACCTGAAGAACTGTACTAAAGATCAGCAAAAACTGCAATATCTGAGCCTCTTAATGTCAACCATTTTTAACCCCAATTCTCTTTCCCTTATCCCCAGAATAAAACCCACAAATCTGACATCAGCTCCCAATGTTCTTTTTCCACCTGTACTGCAGCATTCATCTCTTGCTTTGTATGTAGATCAAACTTCCAGAGTAGTAAAATGTGAAGTTCTCATTCACAGGAGAGATTATTTTGTGAGTGATCAAATGATGGGCCTGCCTAAAATGAGCCTTGTGATAAGTTCAGGCTCTGTACTATCAAGGTCATTACTGAACCTCAAGATTTCAGTTAAGAAGCACAGAGATGCCATCTAGCAGTAACTCTTAGGAACTTCAAAGTTTGTGTAGTTCCTTCTATATGACACTGGAGCAAGTAACTGATTTCCTGTAAGCTTTTTAGATCTTTAGCTTATGTTACTTGAAAGTGGTTTGGCACTTTGCCCATGAAGCTGACACTCCATTAGAAATGAAACTAAACTGAAGTCTGCTATGGCAGGGTGGGGTGCAGTGAGAAGAGGTTGATGGAACTAATGTGTTTTCCAAATAGAAATAGAAGCAACTAATTAGGCTGTAATTAAGAGAACATAGATTTTAATAATTTTAGTGGTAGAGAAATTGATGATCTGTCAGAAAAATCCAAATAATTAATTAATGGTAGGCTGTCTTCTTTTACTTAAGAACAGTAGTTGTGCCAATATTCTGACATTCTAAAGGAACAAAAAAAGAGAAAGTGTGTCAATGCTCAAAATGAATTCATCTACATGATGAATTATCTTATGATATAAAATCCTTGGCATTTCTTTGATTCCTCAGATTTTTCAAGTAACATATCTTACCATGAGATGGCGATACTTATACACCTTATAAAGCATCACATAATCAAGGTGAGCTTATAATCATATGAGAGATAGCCATAAAGGTAAATATTTATTGCCTCTCTATAGGTAACAATAATCAATTAGTTATGAAACCATTTTAGATTGCTGGCAGATTTGGTTTTAATAAAATAATAGTGAGAAATCAGTCAGTTCTCTAAGTGTGAAATTGGAAAATATATACCTCTTGTGCTTTTTCTGTCCAAATTGATGAACCCTATGTATACATATATATCCATGCACATTTACCATCATGTTAGGTATTAAAAATGATCAGTAAACTGGGTTGGCTATAACTGACTCAAGTTTTGGAACTTCAGTTTGAAACATGTTTGCGTATTTATGGCCAGTTTTGACATAATTGAAGGTAAAAGGAGAACAGAATTATCTTTGGGATTTATATACAAACCTTTTTCCATCAAGGGTTATTATTTTACCTCCATTTTTAATATGGGACCTCTATGGGTTTTATGCTGAGCAGTTCCTCTTAGTTAACATTAATATTTTGATTCTAATATCAGTCTGCAAAATTTTCCCAGAAGAAAGAACTTGCCATCCACATTTTTAAGACCAAGTACAAAGGGTAAATTTGATTTTCCATGCTCAGTGTGGAACCTGATCTATTATCACTTTAAGGGTCCAATAGTGATTTGTGTTTAGCTCCAAGTGCTATAATATTTTGGATTCGTACTATGATTTGATAATAGAACAAGATCAACACTTCTTTGTCTTTTCTTTCAGGAAGCCTTAGTTTAAGTTTGCTATACTTTTATAATATTACAATTGAATGAAATGAACATTTTCATATGCTCTATGATGTCATTATGGTATAGAACAAAATGTCATTTTCTGTTCCTTTCACAGTCTACTGCAGTTTCTAGAAGACTATTAGGGCCATTTGAAAAGTTAATGTATGCCTCTTCCCCCTTTTAATTACTGAGGTTTGAGTTCCCAAATAATCATAGTGAAATATAAAAGTTCAATAACTTTGAATGTTTAGAGATAAGTTCCTAGTTAATGATGTGTTATTTGAGAGTCTTTTAAGAGCTGATTTTGGAGAATATTGATATTAATTAATTGGCATATTGCTAATGATAGCAATAATACATGAATGTAGTACTTCTAAGTTCAGAAATTACTATGAATTCAAGGAGAAATTAGTTTGAACTAAGTTCTCTATGAATAATTTTTTCATGAAAAGGAAATTTCCCAGATAATATCTGTGAATTTTGAACATGTAGTTTTTATTAATAAGTACTAAACTTACTTTAAATAAACAAAACTATTTTTCAAATGATTTAAAATAATTTATATTTTGTATGCAACTTGTAATTATTAGTATTTTGATTTATTGCTATGGATATTTTTCTACAAAAATTTCAAAACTCTTATCCAGTGAGATTGTTTTAAAAGTTTTTTATTTTGTTTTAAAGGATATAGATAAATTATTGCTCTGTTTTGGGAGAAATTTTTAAATTCCTAACTTCCAAATAAATATTTTAAGTTGTGTGTAGTATCAAAACAAGCTCAATATTTTCCCCGAGGAAAACTTATTTTATAAAGTGGAAACTTTATATAAATACTACTTAATATGCAAACTACATTACTAAAATAATTAAGGAATTCACAAACATCTGGAAGAGATGACAAAAGTAGTGTAACTATTAGTTAAAAGGGGAACGCTGTGTTCCCATTAAACTGAAATAATTTTTAAAAGTGTACATAAATGATTACTAGCATATATATGTACACACATATACATATATACCTATTTCAAGTTTGTTCTGAACACCAGATTTGCAAGGCCTTGAAATATTGCCTCCTAAAGTACAGAATTGTATTTAGCAAAGTCTAATTTTTTACTGAATTTTGAATGAACCTTAATTTCTCCATACTGCCCAGATGATATAAGACAATGCTGCTGACTTTTGAGTTTAATATACAACCTTAGGCCCTCTATAACATTTTAGCCTCTCTAGTCCAGCTGATAACATTAAATTGCCTTCAGGCAAAGAGCAAATAAAAAGCAAACACACTGATACCTAGCTAATAAGTAGTGTCTTTGGCTCTGCCTCCCTTGACATCTCACTTCTTACTCAGGATAATGATTTTCAAAAGACTGAATCTCTCAGGATATCTGACTGTCATCATGACATGCCGCATTCACCAGTGGAAATATTTCTTCGTGCTTTCTGCCTTTTTTGCTAGAGTACCCCCCCCATGTTCCTGTTAGCTAGAAATGGGTATTTTTCCTAGTTTAAGAGCCATAAAGACAGTCATCGTTCTTTTTTTCTGTCATAGTTTGATTATCTTTCTACTCCTTAACACTGGAAACCAGAACTTCTTCAACCTTTCAAAATCTCTCTTCCATGCCCTCCTTCATGCCATTTTTTGTAGCAGAAAGCCAACAAACAACATACAAGAAAAGATCCTCTCTCCCCAAATCAGCTCCAGGCAATGACAGAGAGTTCAACCATGCTGCTCTGCCTTGTGTATCACAAGCAGCATCCCAAATGTTTTGGACACAAACTGCAGCACGTCTGCGATGGGAGTGTTATTGACCAGGCTCAGCTGGAAATATGCTTCTCTACTTTAAACAAAGGGGCAAGCAGACTTAATGTTTTTTTTAATGCATGTTTACAACTAATATTATTTCATCTTTAAACTCCACTGTTGCCTGTCAGAGACCACGGAAGAGCACACAAAGCCTTTGGAGGGAAAAGAAAAGCTAAATTCCCCAGAGATCCGCATTGCCCACTACAGAGACACAATATTCACTCCCCTTGCCTTCTCCTCCACCCCTCTCCCCTAGACTGAGTCTACCTTGCAGTGCTATTCCTTGAGTAGGTAAACTTGTCTTCTGCCATACTGTAAAGGTAAGACGGGTAAGAGAAGATAGCTTGAGGTACTGTCCTTCAGGCATTAAAAAAAACGCAAAAATACTGTGCATTTATTTAAAATAGAATAGAATATTGTTCCTACCTTGGAAGGATCCAATCCAGCCAGCAAAGAAAGCAGGAGAAGGTTGAGGAGGTTGGACGGCGCCTGCATTCTGCTCTGGGTTTCTTTTCCTCTTTACTCTCTTCAGATACTCCACTTTCACTGCAGGGACCCTTCTCCTGTCAGTTGCACTTTCTGCCTGCCAGTCAGAATGCGAGTGGAAGGAGCAGCAGCAGCGGCGGCGGTGGCAGAATCAGTACCAGCAGGAACTGGGCAGCGGCACTGATAGCAGTGGCAGCAGCGGCAGCAGCAGCAGCAGCAGCAGCAACAGCAACAGCAACACCAGCAGCAGCAGCCGCCCTGGGGGTGATCATTCCGCAGGCATCCTCAGAGCAGGGAGTCCAGGAGCTTAGCGGGATGGGCAAGGCTGCAGCAGGCGCTGCCCGTGGTGCTGAAGCTCCTCCAACCCACTGCTCCTCCTCTTCCCTCACAGCTAACCAGCTAGCCCACTGAAAAAGTTTTGACCCAAGGGGGAAAAAAAGAAAAGAGAGAGAGAGAGAAAGAGAGAGAGGGAGGGAAAGAGAGGGAAAGAGAGGGTTGAGGGGAGAGGGAAAAAGAGAGAGAGAAACGAGGAGTAACTGCTGGGAGAGGTATGGAAACCTGGGCAACGGATGTGACATCAGCATAGCTCCTGGGGGCTTGGGGAGATGTTTTGCAGGAAATTTGTTAACCAAACAAGGACAATCTCAACTCTTTCCTGCTTCTTTTCAGGATCTACTGACAACCTGGGCAGCTAAATTAACTAGATGGTCAGATTTTTTTAAAGAAATGAGTAAGCAATTGAGATATCCAGTGTCCTTAACAGGGAACTCACTAAGGTATTCCGTTTCTTAAAAGTTTTCACTGAGCTCTCTCTACTGTTTATTGACTTTATATTCCGAGCACTTGTTCTCATACCTGTTTATGGGCATATGTGCATATGCATTTATATATAGTCTACTGATATAGATATTCAGAAATTTATTAACATTGGCACATATCTATGTAGTCCCTTGAGCCAACTACATTAATGAAAGTATGTTTTAAGGACAGAATATGTATTTACCTCATGCTGATAGAAATATAGTTTCCATAATAGTTTAACTTCTGTTTATGCCCCAAGAAGGAATAAAGAATGGGAAAGTATTGAAATTTGAAAAGTTACCATTTCTGAACCTCTAAAAACTTTTTCTTGAGGCACAAGGTTAAAAACAAAGTGATGGAGTACATATTACAAAACAAGAGAAAAAAACTGATTTGACTCATCTGAAGTCCAGCATTTCTGCTTCTTGAAGTCTGGAATGGCAAGACTTTACTCATCTTTTTGGGAACTGGGTGAGGACAAAGTAGCAAGACTCTTCAACAATGTTTTACTTTAGGTGAGAATATAAAAATGACATTTACTCTCCTAGTTAATTAATCAGAAGTGAAATTATCTTAAAATATTAAAATTCTCTTAAAATTTTGTTTAGAGTTGAAGCCATATCCTTTCTTCACTGTCAACATAAAAATTACAATAAATGGTGTGAGAGATGAGACACTAATCTCATATAGTATTATTAACTGTACTTCACTACCAAACTTACATATTCAGTGCTACATTAATCAAATTTATGCAATTAAAAATTGATATCCTCAAAAACTATATTTTAAAAAAGTTTTCTATCATATTTTGCCTCTATTCTGATCTTGACTCTTTGTGTTCATTTCTAGGTAGTCCTTTCCTCTACAAAATATGAATGACAGGAAGAAAAAGAATTTCAAGATCTCCTACATAAAACTATGGATCATGTACAGAAAACATATGACAAGATGGCCAAAGAGAAAGAGAATTACCCAAAATTTCTATTGCCTTGATAACAACCTTGCCATTAATGCCATACTTGTTTCTCAGCAGAAAGAGAAATTGAGTTGTTTCTCCTAAGGAAAGGAAAGAAAAATTGTAAAAGCAAATTTATATTTTGGGGCAGTATCTTTCTAAAGTACATTAAAATTTCATACTTTTCTCTTTTTATTCCATTTTTCTCTCAAATTTCTCTAGAATGCATTTCATTATGATATAAAACCCATCATTCTAAACTATTTAAAAGTAACTGTTAAACATTAAATGGGCATATTCTATTTTAATTTTTGCTTTTCTGTGCAAATGCTAACTTTGGGAATATATGCATAATTAAAAGTGTTTTTTCCTTATTTAACAATATGCAAATCATATAAATGCAAACACTATATTGGATAGAGAAAATTAAATTGCATTCACAAATATATTTTACATGTCTATGTAAGTGCACAGCATGCATGCAAGAAACTAAGATACTTCTTTCTCCATGCATGACCTCTTTCAAATTAATTATATATTGTGACTCCCAACTTGGTATTTGGCTGTTGAAATAGTGAAAATATTCTTACATGACAGACAGGAGAGCAGCTTTAAATTAAAAAAAAAAAACAAAAAAAAAACAAAACAACATGTCAGATGCACTGTTTCAAACATCTAGACTCTTCAATTGCCAGCACTTCAAGTTCAACAGATGTTCTTTTATCAATCAGAATGATTCTTTTACAAAGGGGAAAAACGAAACAAAAAAAAATCACCCCATCAAACTGTTCTGGCTTCACACATGCCTAAGTACATAAACATCTGCATCAAAGGCCTACATAAAGAATGATAATGCAAGAATGTTAAAGTTAAATGTATTACTACTATTTTTCTTACCTCCTTTTCTCATAGAATTAATGAATATGAATACTTTATAAAATATTACTTAAAAATCTAAACGTCAAAGATGATATTATTTAGAGATGCAAAGTAAATAATACATAGTAATTACTAAGAAAATGAAAACAGATGATCTTAGCATACTTTTAAAAGTATTTGAAATAACTGAAATTTAGACAGTAGGTCAGACCAATCAATGTGAACAATAATTCAAAGTCAGTAATTAAACATTCCAAAAATCTAGATAATTAAAAATTCTTTACTACCAAAAATAGAACTTGCCTTAAACATTCTCTTTGGTATCATTTTACATTAGCCTTTTATTTGTATTTTGCATTTGTATTATTTCATTTCTATTATTCATCAATAAAGTCCAAGAATAAAGAACTTCCTATATCATGGATGTGTTTATACAGTAGGTCAAATAATGTACTCTTGGACTTTGAAATCTATAATCTGTACATCACTCTGAGAAAGGTTATGAGACAGTCATTTGCACACCACATCAGAATTCCAGTCTTTCCTTCTTATGTTTTCTCTATCACTTGTTCTTTCAAATTGAATTTTACCTTTGGTGCTATAGTACAAAATAGAGATTTGCTCATGTATTAGAGATACTAGAGCAATCCTCTATGAGTAATGAACATTCTTTACTATATGTTCATCTTAGCCATTACCTGTAATGTTAATATTTTAAGCACCAATATTTTCTATATTTGTAAATTGCCATTTGTAGATCACTATTCGACCTACTAAGTGATACACATCAATATTTCAATGGCTCCACGATCTTGTCTATAAGTACAATGCATCTACTGAGATGATCAAAACTTTCATGAATTTTTATACTTATGTATCTTAATTTTTCTTCATTCCTTCCCACACATTTTCCCCAGAGTATTTACCAACTATTTCAGAGGTTTTTCTTTTGCCATCTAATACCTTATGAATAGCGATGAAGAACTACTTATAATCTATCTATTTCTTGCAATTCACTTTTGAAATATACCCAACCTATTTTTTCCATTCACATGTGATCTCATTTATGTTATTTATGGTAAACAATTTATTGTTGCCAATGTGATTGATTTTACTGTTGTTCTTATTTAATTTGCATGTAATTCCAATGGTCTATGACTTGCATTAATAATACCTGATTTGCATTAATAAACACATAACTAAAATGATAATTTTGTAGGCAAAAGCAACTCAGGATTACCAAAAGCATTGCATCTGAGTTTGTGCTTTCCCTGTTTTTGCATTATGGTTCCAGCTCAATGCTTCTTCTCAGTGTCTATCCAAGAAAAAAGGATGTCTTTCAAATGTAATTTTCTATAAAACCAGCTTGATAACCACATAATTGATTGAGAAATTGAAAGATGTTTAAGTGTCACTATGCTTTATGTTGACTGGTTACAAGACAGAATTTGACTTGTTGGAGGAAATGAAGCTTTCCTCAAACTAGATACATCCCATAAAGCCTAATATCATTTAAAATTTCCATAATAGATGAAACCTTAAAGGTAACTGCTCAATAATATTGAGTATCATGGCATGGAAAACATATAACACAAAGACATATGCATCAAAGGTTTTATCTAAGGGCATAGAGGAGGTGCCATGCAAATTCCACGTAGAAGAGACCCTTTTAATAGTGGTCTTAATAGTGAGATATTCTTGAGTGTGGCAAATATTAAGCTGTATTTAGGTCAGTCTCTAGAATGCTATATGACTTCAACTCAATGAAATCTGTTGCCAAAAAAGACAGGGAAGGCAGTTAGAAGACACGGAATGTTCCCAGGTGCTGTGAGCCAGGGGCAAATGTCTGTTGACCTCATGATATAAATATGCCTGACAGCCACTTTGAGGAGGTCTCTCTGGGCTCTGGAGGACTCTGGACAGGAGTCTCTAGTCTGGGAAATCTCTGAGTGAGTGGTGAAGGGAGGCAGGGAGGTCTATGAAGAAGAGAGTAGGAAGAATCTGAATATTTCCTGAAAGACTGTGAGAGCTAGTGCATCACCAAACACTGGTAGTGAGAAAGCTGAGAGAATAAGATCACCAACACAGCTTCATCAATAGCATTCCCTATTCTCTGGCTTGGCTGTGGCCAGGCTGGGCCAGAGGTAGTGGAGAGAGTAAAGCTCCAGCTTCCATCTGATTAATAGCCTCCAGTACTGATTGCCAATTAGTTATAGATAATAGATTGATAAGGTCTCCAATCCCCAATCCTTGTCCTGTTTATCCTTTCACCGATTTTAGATAAAGAGAGTTCAACAAGTATCTTCCTGAGTGGTCTTTATCACAACCCTTGGGGAGGGAGTCAAATGGAGTCAGATACCAAATGTAATCCAAGGCAAATCAAAAGCTCTATATTAATCTATCCAACCCCAGTTTGGACCTGGAAAGGTTATCCATCTATCTAACCTCTCGAGGGTCCTCCCTGGGCAACTGTTAGAGAGAAAGGGAAAATTATAACAACTGTTAAGGGTGATCAGAGTTGGTGTTCCTACATCATCTGCAGCTGAGGAAAATACAGATAGATACATTCACATCATTATATCTCTATATCTCCCTAGGACCCCTTTTGTTTATAACAGTTTTTGGCAAAGCCAGAGGGCAAAAGAATCTAGGTTAACTAAAGGGAAAAAGAAATAAGATGGGGTTGTCAAGGGCAACTTTCATTTTCACCACCATTTCACTGTTCATCTATTCCTTCACCCAAGGTGTAATAAGGCTATGAAGGAAAAAAGTGGGTGAATACTGTATATTCTATAGATTACATGCAATGCCTTCCATGAATCTTGTCAAAGAAAATATCCATAATATGTTGACATGAAGATTCTATTACTCTATTTGGCATAGACTCCTTCTATTTATTGAGATAATCATATTTTGAAATATACTCTTTATCCTTCCCTTTACCCAAATTTGAATTCAAATAACAAAATGTCAAATTCAAATGAGGATTATTTGGGGGGACTTTGTCAACTTCTCATTAGAATTTTTAAAACTATTTAAAAAATTTGTTTTGATTAGCCAAAATTCCCCTTCGCATCTTCCCATTCTTGCTCCTCTACCGCAAGTGAGAACGCGAGAAAAACAAAACCCATTATAAACATAATCGATAAAAAAATAACTTGGATCTTGGTCATTAAATAAAAAGTCATTTTCATCTTCATATCAGGAGGTGGTTCACATATTCATTAAATCTCTTCATTAATAAATTCATCAATAATAATTAATTAAAATTCTGTAATTACATTGATAATTTAGTTCAATGGTATTACATGACATTTGTTTGTCATAACTTGATCATCCATTCCCAAATGTATGGATATCTCCTCAGAGTCCCATTTTTTACCACTTCCAAAAGACCTATAAATATTTTTGTATCATATATCTTTAGAATTTGTTTTGCTTATAGTTAATTCTTCTCTTAATTTAGTCTCTCTAATTCTCCTTTCCTATCTTTTCTTTCCCTACCATTCCCTGTTGAGTGAAATGTATTTCTATTTCTAACTATGTGCAGGGGTGTGTGTGTGTGTGTGTGTGTGTGTGTGTGTGTGTGTGTGTGTGTGTATACTTTTTATTCTCTTGAGTAACTTAGATGAGAGTGAGATTTAAAGGTAAAACACTCTTCCCCCACTCCCTTTCCTTGTTTGTATAGAAATCTACTAGGGTACCCCTCATTATGAGATAGTTTCCCTTAATTTTTCTTCAGTCATCCAGTGTGACTTCCCTTCTCTTTACATTCTTAAGATCATCAAGATATAACAGAACCATTCCAGACCTCATCAAATTGGACTCCTTTTATGGACTATGATGATGGTAGAATTTGGAGCAGACAAGTATTGTTTCCCCATATTTAAAAGTAAACAGTTATGTTAATTCCCTATACTGTTTCCTACTAATATGCCATTTGGTTCCATCTTCATAGAATCTTTTGATTTCTTGATTCTTTACAATTGATTTTGGTGGGTAACTTGCATGTCTTCATATTAGCATTTTAGCTAATACTCATGTAGGATGAGATGAGAATTATTTAGTAAGCAGATTGGTTACTAAATAGATTTACTGATAGATATGCCATCTATGTCTATCACCACTCTATCAGGAAGTGGGAGACATATTATATCATCATTCTCTTTGAATTATGGTTGATTATTGAATTGGTCAGAGGTTCTAGGTCATTCAAAGGAGAGAAGGGGAGAGGAGGAGAGGAACATTAGGGGAAGAGAATGAAAGGCAAACTGCAAGGTAAAGACAAAGGCAAAGTCCAAGTCATAAACTTGGTATGCCCACAATTAAGAAAAGCATTTATTGGAAAAAAGAGGACATAGAGAGAGGAAAACCATGATAGATGAATATTTAAAAAGTTATATATGATATAATAGCTAGGACAAGAAGATCAGCAACAGTTCAAGAAAGTTTAGAAACATTAATAACTGAAAAAATTGCTTTTGGATTTAACAACTCAGTAGATTTTGTTTGTTGTTTGTTTTTAACCCTTATCTTCTGTACTATGTTGGGTCTAAGGCAGAAGAGGAGTAAGGACTAGGCACTGGGAGTTAAGTGACTTATCCAGGGTCACACAGCTAGGAAATGTCTGAAATCAAATTTGAACACAGAGCATCCCATCTACAGTAGTAGTTTTGAAGAGAACTATTTCAGTGGAGATATGAGAATCAATGATGAAAAGAAACAATTGTTAAATATTAGATAAGAGGAAGGAAGGAGAGCACAAGCAAAACATAATAAAAATCTTTAAAAAATTTGTCTCTTAATGATTAACAGATTCCTCCCTGGCAATATTCTTCTAAGCCCAGTAATTCTAATCCCTTATAGGTCATCACCTACCTCCACTACCTGATTCATTATTCCTAATTTGTTTAACCCCCTTTAATGTCTCACCCCAAAGATACTTATCCCTTTCACTGTGGATTTTGGAATACTCCCTAGGTAACAAACTTAGATTCATCTCAAATCTTCTCCTTTCCTATTCTTTTCCTATTCTTACTCTTCCTGAGACCTGGCTTCATCCTGATGATATGACCTCTCTAGATGCTCTTTCCAGCACTGGTTGCACTTTCATTCATTTCCCCCCATCATTGTTTGAGTTGGAGAAGTTAGAATACCGTTGCTATTTCCAAATTATCCCCCTACCACCATTAGTCAATAATTTCCACTTTTGGTTTCATGTAATCCATATTGGTAATTCAGTTAAAATCCTGGAACCTGTTGTTTTTAGACCCTCCGTTTTCTTTCTTCTTCAATGAGTTAAATACCTGATTCACAATCTTTCTCCCCTCCTCAACCTCTGCCTTCATATTACAGAAATCAACATACACATTGATGTTCTTTGAAACACTTTAGTTTCCAAGATCCTCAACTTATTCAGTTCTTCCCCATCCCATATTAGCCAAATGTCTTCTGCCACTATTTGTTCTTTTTTTAATCTTGTCTTACTTAATGAGTGATCCTTTTCCTTGCCCAGGCCAATCCCTTAACCTACACAGATAATTCCATTATATTCTTTTTATTCCAGCAGATTATCTCTTCTATCACTACCCATTATCTCCCTTATCTTCAATCTCTGTCTCTAAACTGGCTGCTACAGACATGTCCATGCCTCCTTCCTCCTATAAAAATACTCACTTGTTTCATATATCCCTACTAATTATGGTCCCCCTTCTCTCCTGCCTTTTGGAACCAGATTCTTTGAGAAAGTCATCCACAATAGGTTCCTCTACTTCTACTCTCACTCTCTACTTAATTCATTACTCAATAATAAGTGAATTCTTAATTGCCAAAGACACTGCCCTTTTTCCAGTTTGCATCCTTCTTGACTTCTCCACAGCCTTTCATACAACTGAACATTCTCTTCTTGATATTCTCTTCTCTATAGGTTTTCAGGAGACACAGGGATGACAACTGTTTCCTACTAATTTTGCTGTATCTTTATTCAGGTTATACCAGCTTCATTCAAGTTAAAATCACAAGAATACGCCTTGAGCCCTTTCTCTTTTCTCTTTATACTATTTTCACTAAATAATTTCATTAATTTCCATGGATTGAATTATCACCTTAACATTGACTATTCTCAAAATGACTAATCTCGCACAAATATCTCTGCTTATTTCTAGTCTTGCATCTCCAGCTGCGTATAAGACATCTTGAAATCAATGTCCCCAAAACATATTAAGCTAAATCCATTTAAAACTGAACTCATACTATTTCTTCCCAACTACCACCCCCACCTTCCTTTTTCCTTTCAAGGGAATCACTATCCTCTTGGTATCATTTTAAATGCTTCATTATCTTTCACTCCCTCACATCTAATTGGTTGACAAAGATTTTAGATTTTACCTTTTTGATATCTTTAAAATATATAACCTTCTCACCTCTGATTCTGCCACCACCCTGGTATGGATCCTTATCTCCTCACATCTGGACTATTGCGATAGCCTGATGTCTACCTGCCAAAGTCTCTGCCTAGTTCAGTCTCCACTCAGCTATTTGTAATTTTCTTAAAGCACAATTCTAATTACGTGAACCCTTACTCAATAACTCCAGTGACTCTCTATTACATATGGGAACAGATATAAAATACTACCATATTCAGAACTCACCAAACCTATCTCCTGTGGGTTTTAAAATGTTGTGTCTGCATCTCCTAGCGTGCCCCAGGGGTCCTCCTTCCTACTTCCTGGTATGAAGATTGGTCTTGCATAAACCAATCCTGTGCTGGGGAGGGACCACACCCCCTACTTCCTAACATAGGATTGGTCTTGAATTGGTCCAATCCTGTGCTAGGGAGGGGCCATTTCCCCCCCCTCCCACACACACACACACACACACACACACACACATACACACACACACACTTCCTGGTGTGTGATTGGTCTCTTTAAGGACCAATCCTGTGCCTAGAGGAAACTAACCAGATTCAAAGTCTGAGAGAGGCTAGTCAGTTTCAGCCCCCTGGGGCTCTGGTTTTCTTTCAATTAAAGTTTTACAGTTTAAAAAAGAAAGAGCTTTTTATTTTAATCATTTCATCCCGTCTCCATATTCCCAGGCTTCTTACACTTTGCACCCTTTCCCCATGTCCTCTTTGCTCCAATAACATTGGCCTTCTTGCTGCTCCTTTTCTACTCTGAGACTTTTTATTGGCTCTTTCCTCAGATATGGAATGCTCTCCTTTCTCATTGCCACATTTTTGTTTCTATTGCTTATTTCAAGTTCTAGCTGAAGTCTCACCTTCTAACGGAAGCCTTTCTCAATCTTTCTTTATTCAGATACTTTATAGCTTTTGTTGGTTTTCCACCAATCCTGTATATAGCTTGTTTTATAATTGTCTGCATGTTGCCTCTCCCATTAGATTGTGAACTCCTCAAGGGCAGGGATTGTATTTTGCCTTTTTTGGCATTCTCAGTATTTAGCAGAGAGTGTGGCAAATAGTGATAGTAGACACCTTATGAACATTTATTACCTGACTGTTAATAATTTTTTAAAAGATGATTGGGAAACTAGAAATTTTTAATATTTTCATTTTATTTGTTCAATATTCAAAATGCTTCACAATGTTTCAGAGTTGGGATGGATTAAAACAATTATATAGTCCTACTTATTGAAGGTAAAGTAGTATAGTGAAATGAACGATGCCTCTAGTTAGAGACCTTGAATTAAATCTTTCTTCTATTACTTTTTATCAATGTACCTTAAGCAAGTCACTCAATTTTTTTTTTACTTTTCTTTTACCTTTTGATTAGTGTGGTGTTTGTTAATGTGGTGTTTGTAGATAGTAGATATTTAATAAATGCATCTTGACAGACCAACTCAACCTCCATAATCGTTAATTTCTTTATCTGAAAAATAAGGAATTAGAATAGATGGTCCCTCAGGACTTTTCTAGCCCAGATCATATAATCAATAATTTTCCCTCCCCCCACCATTGTCTTTCAGATACTTGACCCAAAAGTTATCATCTAGTTTTTATAGACGTTCAATTAGGTAATGCTCACTACCACTGGGTACAATTGTTTCCATGACTGAAAACATCTAATTCTTAGGAAATGTTTCTTTACACTAATCCTAAATGTTTGTCTTTGAAAATTTATTGAGCACCTTTTATGTATAAGATATCACTGTGTACCAAAACTTTAATTATGTTTTAATCATCCAAACTTAACTAAATTGATATTTTAAAATTAAATTAATAATAAGTATTAAACTTAAAATTATGTATATAAAATACAAAGCAAAGAAACAATAGACCTTATTCAAAGAGATAATCAAAGAAATTATATTTTGATAACTGATATCATAGACAATAAAATATAAAATGTTTTACAAGTTTCTCTGATAAAATCTCCTCTCAAACATATAGGGAAGTGAGTAAAATGTATAAAACATAAGAGCTTTTTCCTAATTGATAAATTTTCAAGGGACATAAACAGTTTTCAGAAGAAGAAATCAAAGCTATCTATAGTTACATGAAAAAATGCTCTAAATCACTGATTAGATAAAGACAAATTAAAATAGCTCCAAGGTACAACCTCACACATATCAGAAATGATAAGTGCTGGAAGATATGAGGGGAAATAGGTACATTAATGAAGTATTAGTAGAGTTGTGGACTGCACCAATCATTCTGGAGAATAATTTGAAATTATAATCAAAAGGCTACAAAACTATGCATACCCTCTGACATAGCAATATCACTCCTAGATCTGCACCTCAAAGAGATCAAAGAAAAATAAAAAGATTATATATATATAATATATATTATATATATAGCTATTTAATACACACCCAAATTCATGTTTTTGAATCATCTCAGTGCCTAACTCTTCATGACCTTTTTGGGATTTTCTTGGCAAATATACTGGAATGTTTGGCATTTCCTTCTCCAACTCATTTTGTAGATGAAGAATGGAAGCAGAGTTAAATGACTTGCTCAGGGCTGCACAGCTAGTAAGTATATGATATCATATTTTAACTTCCTAATTTTAAGCCTGATGCTCTATCCACTGATTCATCTAGCTACTCTCAAAATATTTAACATAGCTCTTTTTCTGTGGTGGCAAAGAATTAGAAATTAAGAGATTCCCAGAAATTGGGGAACAGCTGCACACGTTTTAGTAAATGATTGTGATACAGTACTATCGTGTCATAAGAAACGATGAGAAAGATGGTTTTAGAAAAAAACATGGGAAGATCTATATGAGCTAATGAAGTAAAGTGAGAAGAACTAGAAGAATTATTGTAATAATGATCAATTATGAGAGATTTAGTTACTATAATCAATAAAATGATCTAAGATAATTCCAAAGGGATCATGATGAGAAAAGTTATCCACCTTCAGAAAAAGAACTGATGAACTTTGAGTGCAAATTACAGTATGGTTTTCTCACTTTATTTTTCATGTTACTGTTCATAATGTGGCTAATATGGAAATGTTTTTACCTGATTTCACATGTATAATTGATATCATTTGGCTTACTTTCTCAGTTTGTGAGTGAGGAGTGGGAAAGTAGGAAAAACCTGGAAACCTAGAATTTTTAAAAATAAATGACAAATTAAAATGAATATATGTATATAATGAATACATATGTACATACACATACTATATATATATATGTATACATACACAATATTTTTTCTGGAGAGGCCAGTTAAATATGTCACTTTATTACTCTATAAACATTACTTGGGATCAGGAGGAGTGCAGTAGAAGACTTTGAGAATGTGTTCATCCCCATACTGGAATCCTAGTGACAGTAGAAATCATAATCATACCTGTCATTTATATGGCTCTTTAACCTTTGTAAAATGCTTTAGAGCCATGATCTCATTTGTGCTTACAACTCCCCTGTGCTTAAATCACAATATGTACTAAAAATATAAATAAGAGGTAGACACTGCCTCAAAAGCCTATTTTTTAACAGAGAGGACATATATATATAATCTAAGCAAATCAGCTTTTATATATAGTTTTAGAAAGCACTGACAGGTTAGACAACAAACCTATGGTAATACCTGGAGATACAAGGCAGAACTTGGAACCAAATGTTTCTGACTTCAAGGTTAGGCTTTAAGCAAGCCATGCAACACTGTAACTACTATGTGACTGGGACATAAAATTTTTACTCAAAAGTATTTTAGAGATTTGTGGAAATATAAAATAGCCTGATTCATAAAACACATGTGACAAATTCTTTAAATGTGCTTACTCTTGGGTAATTTCTCATCTGGATCCAGGTTAGGAAGTTATAGACAGTATGACATTTAATCTCTTGGGGAGAACAACAATATTCAATTTTGGGGAGTTGATCTCTTGTTCCTGCAAGATTTAGTTGCTATTGAATGAGATGTTGAAATATTATAGAATAGATATTCATAAGTATGCCCAGTGGGGGGCAGGACCTAACAGCTTCAAGAGCAAATTTACTTCTAGTCAGTTCCTGGCTGATCTTGATGTAAAGGTAAAATAAAAATACTTTCTCAGCCAAAGGAAAAGGGTGTAAGAACTAAGGACTTTGAATAGCTCATTTGAAACTTCAGAAACTTCAGAGCCTATGGCAATACCACTAAGGTGTCTGTGAGCCTACAACATTATCAGTTTGAGTTTTTAGGGACTACTCTTTGTCTCGTCCCCAAGAACAGCTTCCTGTGGAAGTTGGAATTTCCATTTTCATTAGGAAACAAAATCTCTCCGTTTACAGGACTTCATCTTCCCAAAACCCTCACTGAGCTACATGAGGGAGCCTGCCTCCAGTCTGGTTATAAAGAACATTGTTTCCCTCACCCAAGTGGACAGATGGGCTACAGGGAGTCCTTCTGATATTGTGGAAAGATTTTATTTATACTCTCACAATTAGAACACTTAGATTTTAGGATTCTGAAGCAAAGAATTATCACCTGCAATGCTGACACTTTGAATCCTAGATCTCCAGAGGAAAAAATATTCAGAAAAAAAGACTTCTTTTCCTTTGAAATTCTTTGGGGATAGAATCTCTTCTCCTATGGTCTATTGCATTTTTTAAAAAGCAGCGTGAGTGTTTCATTGAAACGGAGAGTCTCCAATGAAGATTTTCCTCTACTAAGATCATCACCTACTCTGCTATTTATTGATTTATGGCATTGCTAAGGGTACAGAGAGGTTAAGTGACTTACTCAGGATAACACAAATATTGTGTTTTGAGTTATGATTTGTACATCCTCCTTTTGTTAGATGAAAATGCTAGATCACTATCCTTTACTGTATTTTAATGTTTATAAAGTACTTTCTTAGTCACTCTTTTGTGGGGGAAGTACAAGATGTATTATCTCTATTTTATGGATCAGAAACTAAGATCATTATCTTTCAGCAACTATTCTAGATCACAAAGCTAACAGATGTGAGCTCAATGTTGTTGTTTTTTTCTAATTTACCACTTTGCCTCTGTTGCAAAGAAGTGCCCTTGTCTTTTTGTCTTCCTTTTATGCAGACAACAAATCAGATGATTATTTATGGGTCATGTGATGTTCTTGATTTCATATCTTTAAAATCATAGTGGTGCACTGGGGCTGGAATCAAGAAAAGTCATATTTATTAATTCAAATCTGACCTCAAACACTTACTAGCTGTGTGACCCTGGACAAGTCACTACCTCATTTGCCTCAGTTCCTCATGTATAAAACTGAGCTGGAGAGTAAAATAGCAAAGCATCCCGTATCTTTACCAAGAAAATTCCGAATGAAGTCACAAAAGCACTTTCTTGGTCAGACACAAATAAAAATTTCTGAACATTACCAGGGAGGAAATCTCCTTGAAAGTCACTTTCAGTCTTAAAATTATATTCCTAAGATTCTTTGCACCATGTTCTGATTCTGATTTTGTTACGTGATATTGGACAACTGTCTCCTCCTCTTAGATGCCGTAGTTTCCTAATCAACAAAATGAATATTTTGAATTAAACAAATTGAGTAGAGAATTCTGGGAAGATGGGGGCTTAGAAGGAGCAAATCTTAAAACTTCCTCACCCTTTCCACACCTTGATAGAAAACAATGTGCTTTGAGAAGAAAGAGGACCAAATCTAACAGTGGGACAGAGCAGGGGGATACTACTGCTGGACAGCTCAAGATGTACACCAAGGACAACTAGGGATTCTGGGAAGATGGTGGCTTAGACGGAGTGGATCTTAAAACCTCACCCTTACACACCGAGATAGAAAGTAATGTACTTCGAGAAGAAAGAGGACCAAATCTAATAATGGGACAGAACAGGGGGAACCCTACTGTAGCACAACTAAAGAGGTACTCAAAGAAAAAAGTTTCAATTCTTGAAATGTTGGGTATGAGGGCATAGAAGGGGAATCCTAGGACACCTCCCGCACATGTTGTGCAGAGTCTCCAGGGGCCCTGGAAATCTCAGGGCCCTGAGAGAGGGACTTGCTGGCACTGGACTTGGGGAGGTTTTAGCCTTAGGCCCCATTAAGCAATACAAACTAATCCAGTCCAGGCTTAGTCCCATCAGTTGGACAGAAAAGAATCCTTCAGTGGGCAGGGAAACTCTAACACCTCTGCCCCATAGACTGCAGAGAACTTAACTACAAAACTCTGTTGCCAGCTGGGAAAAGATCTTTCATCAAAGCTCATTAAATCCATCTGATTAAACTAGCAGAACAGAGAAGGAAAAAATATGAGTAAACAACAGAAAAAGAAAAAAGAAATGACAATTGACACTTCTTCTGAAAAAGTGAAAAAAGAGCAAATGAAATAGAAATAGAAGAAGAAAAAGAAGTCCCAGTGAAAGGCTTTGGAAGATCTCAAAATTCAATTAACTCAAGAACTTCAGGAACTCAAAAAGCAGTCAAAAGAGGCTAAAGACAATTTGAAAAAGGAAATACATGAACAAAAACAAGAAAATAAAGTCTTAAAAGCCAAAATTGACCAGCTTAAAAACAAAGGAAAGAAAGCAAAAGATGGTCTACAAAGAAAATCAGACCAGAAGAAAGATGACCAAAAAGCCAGGGATGATATTCAGTCTTTAAAAGTAGAACTCAACAACTAAAAGCAAATTACTTCACAATTCAGCAAAAATATATAAAACAAAATTTTAAAAAATGAAAAATTTGAGGAGAATATGAAACACCTCATTGATTTAACCAAAGATTTGGAGAACAGATTTTGAAGAGACAATTTAAGAATTATTGGTTACCATAACATCATGACAAAAGAAAAAGTTTAGGCATCATCCTACAGGAAATTGTCCAAGAAAACTGCCCTGACATTCTCAAACAAGAGGGAAAAGTGGAAATTGAAAGAATCCACAGATCACCTCCACAATTTGATCCACAAATGATAACTTCCAGGAATATTATAGCCAAATTCAAAAACTACCAGACCAAGTTAAAAATATTACAAGCTGCTAAAAAGAAGACATTTAGATAAGAAGGAACCACAATTAGGATAACACAGGATCTGGCTGCATCTATGTTGAAAGACCAAAAGGCATGGAACATAATATTCCGGAAAGCAAGAGAATTGGGTCTACAACCAAGAATAAACTATCCAGCAAAACTGACTATATTTTTGCAGGGGAAAATATGGTCATTCAATAAAATTGAGGACTTCCAAGCATTCATAAAGAAAAAAAAAACAGACTTAAACAGAGAGTTTGCTGGCCAAACTCAGAACTCAAGAGAATCATCATAAGGTAATTAAGAGAATGGGGGGGGCAGGAATCTTTTCTTTAAGGGACCCAATAAGTTCAATTGATTTGTATCCCTAGAAGAAAATAAGATATTGGCAAATATTAAAAATTGTTAAAATTGTTATTATCAACATGGTAATTAGAAGAAGTTTACTTAGAGGGAACAGTGACAAACTGTATAGGATGAAATGTCAAGATATATGTACATACATATATAAAATATGTATAAATATATACAAAAATTGGAAAAAGGAGATAATATTATAAAAATGGGAAAAGAAAACAAAAGGGAGTAAATTTATATTCCATAAAGAAGCATGTGGGGCAAACAGGGGAAAATATCAATTCACTGGAAGGGTAAAGAGGTTGGAGAGAGGAAAAATTTAATACTTAAGTGCACTGAAATCAACTTAAGAAGGGAAGAACAATCAGATCCATTGTGGCAGAAAATGGATTTGAGCCCTATAGAGAAGTATGAGGGTAACAAAAGGACTGGTGGGGAGGGAAGCAACACTAGGAAGGGAAAGGGCAGGGGTAGCTTAAAAAGACTCTAAAGAGAATAAGAAGGGAATAAGAAGGGAGAGGAGACAAAGGGAAGTACCATAAGGGAGGGGATCAGCTTTACTGATTAAAAACAAAACACTGGTATATATGTTGTCTATAAGAAACACACATGAGACAGGCAGATATACATTGAGAGAAAAATGAAAGGCTAGAGCAAAATCTATTGTACTTCAATTGAGAAAAAGAAGGCAGGAGTTGCAATCATGACTTCTGACAGAACCAAAGTAAAAATAGGTCTGGTTAAAAGAGATAGGGAAGGTAATTACAACCTGATAAAAGGCCGTATAAACAATGAAGCAATATCAGTACTCAACATGTATCCACCAAACCATATAGCATCCAGATTTCTATAGGAGAAGCTAGTAGAGTTCAAGGACTAAATAGATAGCGAAACTATACTAGTGGGTGACCTCAACCTTCCCCTATCAGATCTAGATAAATCAAACCAAAAAATAAATAAGAGTTGAATAAAATCCTAGAAAAATTAGAGTTTATATATATAGGTGAATAAAATCCTAGAAAAATTAGAGCATATATATATATGGACAAAAAGGAATACACCTTTTCAGCAGCACATGGAATATTCACAAAGTTTGACCATGTGGTAGGGCATAGAAACATGGCAAACAAATGTGAATAAGCAGAAAAAATAAATGAAAACTTAACAGATCATAATGCAATAAAAATGGTTATTAGTAAGAATACATGGAGAGGCAAACCAAAAACTAATTGGAAATTAGATAATATGATTCTCTAAAATAAGTTAGTGAAAGAACAAATCATAGAAGCAATTAATAATTTCATTGAAGACAATGACAATAATTAGACCTCTTACCAAAACCTATGGGATTCAGCCAAAGCAGTTCTAAGGGGAATATTTATATCACTGCATGCAAATATTAACAAAATAGAGAGGGCAGAAGTTAATGAATTGGGCTTGCAACTCAAAAAATTAGAAATGAACAAATTAAAAATCCCCAGATGAAAACTAAATTCAAAATACTAAAAATGAAATGAGAACTTAATTAAATTGAAAGTAAAAAAACTATTGAATTAATAAAGAAGACTAGAAACTGGCATTCTGAAAAAAACAGATAAAATAGACGAAGCACTGGTAAATATAATAAAAAAGGAAAGAAGAAAAGCAAATTACCAGTATCAAAGATGAAAAGCAAGACCTCACCTCTAATGAAGAGGAAATTAAGAGAATCATTAAAAACTATTTTGCCCAACTATATGGCAATAAATATAGCAATCTAGGTGATATGGATGAATATTTACAAAAATATAAATTGCCTAGATTAACAGCAGAAGAAAAAGGATACTTAAATAATCCAATATAAGAAAAAGAAATCATCATCATCACCATCATCATCATCATCATCATCATCATCAAAGAACTCCCTAAGAAAAAATAGCCAGAGTCTGATGGATTCATAAGTGAATTCTTTTTTTTAAATAATTTTTTATTTTTAGAAAAAATTTCCCTGGTTATATGTCATGTTTTTACTTTACCCTTCACTCCCTTCACCCCCCCCCCATCCCCTGACTCACCCCCTCTCCACGCTGGAGCTAATTCACATTTCTACTGTTGTCGTCAGTCAAGACTTATTTACACATTATTGATAGTTTCATGGGTGTGGTCTTTTCAGGTCTACGTCCCCAATCACGTTCTCATCAACCCAAGTGTCCACGCAGTTGTTTTTCTTCTGTGGTTCTACTCCTGCAGTTCTTCCTCTGAATGTGGATAGTGTTCCTTTTCATAAATCCCTCCTAATTGTCTTGGGTCATTGCATTGCTGCTAGTACAGATGTCCATTACATTCGATTTTACCATAATATATCAGTCTCTGTGTATAATGTTCTTCTGGCTCTGCTCCTTTCACTCTGCATCAATTCCTGGAGGTCTTTCCAGTTCACCTGGAATTACTCCAGTTTATTATTCCTTTGAGCACAATAGTATTCCATCACCAACATATACCACAATTTGTTCACAAAGAGCCCTGCTATAAATATTTTTGTGCAAGTCTGTTTATCTATGATCTCTTTGGGGTACAAACCCAGGATTGGTATGGCTGGATCAAAGGGCAGGCATTCTTTTATCACCTTTGGGGCATAGTTCCAAATTGCCCTCCAGAATGGTTGGATCAGTTCAC
The DNA here is from genome assembly GCF_016433145.1 of Gracilinanus agilis. Taxonomy (NCBI): domain Eukaryota; kingdom Metazoa; phylum Chordata; class Mammalia; order Didelphimorphia; family Didelphidae; genus Gracilinanus; species Gracilinanus agilis. The sequence continues at coordinate 449,935,496 of NC_058133.1, forward strand.
AACTCCACAAGCAATGCATTAATGTCCCAATTTTGCCACATCCTCTCCAACATTCATTACTTTCCCCTGCTATCATTTTAGCCAATCTGCTAGGTGTGAGGTGGTACCTCAGAGTTGTTTTGATTTGCACTTCTCTAATTATTAGAGATTTAGAACACTTTCTCATGTGCTTATTGATACTTTTGATTTCTTTACCTGAAAATTACCTATTCATGTCTCTTGCCCATTTATTAATTGGGGAATGGCTTGATTTTTTATACAATTGATTTAGCTTCTTGTATATTTGAGTAATTAGACCTCTGTCAGAATTTTTTGTTATGAAGATTTTTTCCCAGTTTGTTGTTTCCCTTCTGTTTTTGGATGCATTGTTTTCTCTTGTAGAAAAACTTTTTAATTTAATATAATCAAACTTATTTATTTTACACTTTGTAATTTTCTCTAACCCTTGTTTGGTTTTAAAATCTTTCCTTTCCCAGAGATCTGAAAAGTATACTACTCTGTGTTCACCTAATTTACCTATAGTTTCCTTCTTTATATTCAAGTCTTTCACCCATTCTGAATTTATCTTGGTGTATGGTGTGAACATAGATGCAAAAATCTTAAAATAGAATACTAGCAAAAAGACTCCAGCAAGAGATCATGAGGGTTATCCATCATGATCAAGTAGGATTTATACCAAGAATGCAAGGATGGTGCAACATCAGGAAAATCATCCACGTAATTGACTATATCAACAAGGTAACAAACAAAAATCACATGATTATCTCAATAGATGCTGAAAAAGCCTTTGACAAAATACAGCACCCATTCCTATTGAAAACACTGGAAAGTATAGGAATAGAAGGACCTTTCCTAAAAAAATAAAGAGAATATATATAAATCCATCAACAAGATCATATGCAATGGGGATAAATTAGAAGCATTCCCAATAAGATCAGGTGTGAAACAAGAATGCCCATCTGTTATTTAACATTGTACTAGAAACACTAGCAGTAGCAATTAGAGAAGAAAAACAAATTGAAGGTATTAAAATAGGCAATCAGGAGACTAAGCTATTACTCTTTGCAAATGATATGATGATATTAAAAAATCCTAGAGAATCAACTAAAAAGCTAATAGAAATAATCAACAAATTTAGCAAAGTTGCAGGATACAAAATAAATGCACATAAATCATCAGCATTTCTATATTTCCAACACATCAGAGCAGCAAGAGGTAGAAAGAGAAACATCATTTAAAATCACCCTAGACAATATAAAATACTTAGTAATATATCTACCAAAACAAACACAGGAATTATAGAAACGCAACTATAAAACACTTTCCAAACAATTAAAACTAGATATAAACAATTGGAAAAACATTGATTGCTCATGGGTAGGATGAGCTAACATAATAAAAATGACCATTCTACTCAAATTAATTTACTTATTTAGTGCCATATCTATCAAACTACCAAGAAACTTTTTTTTACAGAATAAGGAAAAAAAACTATAACAAAGTTCATTTGGAAGAACAAAAGATCACGGATATCAAGGGAAATAATGAAAAAAAAACCATGAAGGAAGGTGGCCTAGCAGTACCAGATCTTAAACTGTACTATAAAGCAGGGTTCATCAAAACAATATGGTACTGGCTAAGAGACAGAGAGGAGGATCAGTGGAATAGACTTGGGGTAAGTGATGTCAGCAAGACAGTCTATTGCAGGAAGCCATCAAAGCCCGTGATGTTTAACACAACTCATCACCAGCTCTGATGGACCCTCAAAGTAGGTTGTCAAGAGGATGGAAATTTCTCACTCAGTTTCCCCTATGTGACTCTTTTCTCTGTAGCATTCAGTGAGAAACTATTGTAATCAGTATCCTTATTCAGCCCCAGGGAAACACAGAAATAGAATACAGGTTCATGGCAAGAACAACCATAGTCAAATACAATACAATATCCCAAAATAAAACCCTAAACCAACCCCCATAATACAGAAACTTCCCCTATAAATCACTTCACAACAAAGCAGCATATAGTGAGTTAATGTTAAAGATTTTAAATCTCTAGCTCAGATTCCCATACACAAGTGCCTGTAAGAACAGGCCAGAACAGTCTCCAAGTTTCCCCTCTTTCAGATCTAAAATGGTACAGTAATTTAATATAAAAGAACAATGAATGAAATATGAAGAAATTCTCTCCCATGAGAAGGCCTATATGTTCTCACAACTGTAGCCCAAGAGATATGTCAAAACACAGCTAACAAATTATCTCCAAAGATAAGATGTATGATGGGAATGGAATTCATGCCAACAAACTGGGAAAAAATCTTTATAACAAAGAACTCTGACAAAGGTCTAATTACTCAAATATACAAGGAGGTAAATAAATTGTATAAAAAATCAAGCCATTCCCCAACTGATAAATAGGAAAGGGACATGAATAGGCAATTTTCTGATAAAGTAATCAAAACTATCAATAAGCACATGAGAAAGTGTTCTAAATCTCTAATAATTAGAGAAATGCAAATCAAAACAACTCTGAGGTATCACCTCACACGTAGCAGATTGACTAAAGTTACAGCATGGGAGAGTAATGAATGTTGGAGGGGATGTGGCAAAAATGGGACATTAATGCACTGCTGGTGGAGTCGTGAATTGATCCAACCATTCTCAAAAGCAATTTGGAACTATGCCCAAAGAGGGCTAAAAGATTGCCTGCCCTTTGATCCAGCCACATCATAGCTGGGTTAATACCCCAGAGAGATCATAGGGAAAAAGACATGTACAAAAATATTTATAGCCACACTCTTTGAGGTGGCATAAACTGGAAAAAGAGGGTGTGCCCGTCAATTGGGGAATGGCTGAAGTAATTGTGGTATCTTTTCGTGATTGAATATTATTGTGCTCAAAGGAATAATAAACTGGAGGAATTCCATGTGAATTGGAATGATCTCCGGGAATTGATGCAGAGTGAAATGAGCAGAACCAGGAGAACATTATACACAGAGACTGATACACTCTGGTAAAATTGAATGTAATGGACTTCTGTACTAGCAGCAATGCAATGACCCTGGCCAATTCTGAGGGATTTATGGAAAAGAATGCTACCCAAATTCAGAGGAAGAACTGCAGGAGTGGAAAAACAGAAGAAAAACAACTGCTTGGACACATGGGTTGAGGCATACACAATCAGGATATAGACTCCTTAATGATCGCCCTAGAGCAATTATCAATAATTTGGAAATAGGTCTTGATCTATGACACATGAAGAAAACAGTGGAAATGCTCATTGGCTACAGGGGTGGAGGGCTGGGGAGAGAGAGCAAGAACTTGAATCATGTAACCAAGAAAAAGTTTTTTTCTAAAAAATTTAAAAAAATAAAAAAAAAACAATTTGACTGTATCTTCTAGTAAAATTCTATAATATCTAACATTTATATAATGCTTTGAGAACCGCAAAGTGCTTTTGACACAAAATCTCATTTAATTCTTCCTATAGTCCTGTTGTTCTATACTATCTTGTTGTAATGTAATACTTGTATTATTCCTATAGGTATTTACAAATAAGGAAACTGATGCTCCAAAAGAATAACCCCTATATTTAATCAAACAGCTATATGTTCAAGATAGAATTCGAAACTTGGTTTCTCCTGTGTCTAAGAGGATACTTAGAACTTGTTGTCAGTTAATTACTCATAGAATCTGAGGGCAAAATGAGATTATATAGTTTGGTTATTTTATGCATATGTTAAACTGATGCACAATGTAATTATACATAGATGTGACAGGGACCTGAGACAGTTAGTTTAAATCCTTCATTTTACAATGGAGGAAGCTAAAAATAATTAAGTGAATTATCCAAGTTCACTCAGCTAGTACAGTGGAAGGATCAGAATTCCAACTTAGAACCTAAGTCTTCCCTGTTGAAGTTTAGCATGCAGTACAAGATATTGTCACTGAATTTAAAGACTGAGAATATGAGATAAGGGGTGTATTTTCTATATTTTTAAAGATATTTATCTTTTCAGTTAATCTTTTCTAGCAGACATCTTCTGTATTCAAAACACTTTGTCTAATGTTTATTATATAAGGACCATCATTAAGCAATTCCTGTTTCTTTTGGATGTCAAAACACAGTAACAAAGAAGTAAATGCAAGTTAAGATCAGGCAGAAGAGAACTGGGTGATCAGAGAAGACTTCATTGAGGAGGTAACACCTAAACCAAGACTGCAAATAAGACACATTCCGAAAGGAAGCAATCAAGGGATATTGCTTGTTCAAATGTATGGAAAGATGAGATAAAAAAACAAGTAAAAGGAACAGATGGAAAGTTCATTTTTACTTGTAACCCCAATGCCTAGGAGAGTTCCTAGTATGAAGTATAATAAATACTCATTGATTATTAATTGGCTAAAGAGTAGTATTCACAAAGTTAATTAAATTCAACAAGCATTAATTAAGGGTCTAATATACACAAGGTAATATGTTATGTTCTAGGAATACAAAGGAAAAAAAGCCTCCTTTTTCAAGAATCTTGTGTTTTCCTGGAAGCTTAGTGTCTACTTGAAATGAAGGAAAATAATGTGAAAAAAAGTGATATGTTTTTTTTTTAAACTTTTACCTTCTATCTTGGAATCAATATTACATATTGGTTCCAAGGAAGAAGAGCAGTAAGGACTAGGTAATGGGAGTTAAGTGACTTGCCCAGGGTCACACACTGAGGAAGTGTCTGAGGCCAGATTTGAACCCAGGACTTCTGGTCTCTGGACCTGGCTCTCAATCCATTGAGCCACCCAGCTGCCCCCAGAAAAATAGTTTAGTGCCATATTTTGGAGGATATTAATTAGCAAGTGGAGTCGTTTGTATTTTATCCTAAAAGGAACCATTAGGTGCCACAGACTGTTTTTGGAGCAGTGGAGTGAGATGGTCAGGACTTTGCCTCAAAAAAGATTATGTTGGCACTTTCATGGAGAAAAGTTTTGAATTAAATTTGTGGGGCTATAATGATGTAGGGCAAAACTAAGGCAATTTTAATGATTATGCCTTTCTGGTTTAGCTCTCTGTTCTTCATGTTTAGTTGTCTCACATGATTTGACCAAAGATTTTTCTTTTCTATTCAATCAGACTCTGGGATTGGGGCCATTCTGACACTGTAAAACCTAGTTTTTAAAGGCCAAAAAGTCATGTTCTTTAAATAAATAAAGGATGAGAAAGACCATTTTGCCATTTTCTTAGACCAAAAAAGAAACACCTAACAATAGCTCATATTTATGGATCACTTTAGAAAGAACCTTTTCACAAAGAATCTTGTGAAGTAGGTGATAGCAATTATTATTACTTCCATTTTACAAAAAGGGAGAAACTCAGACTTAGACTGATCAAATAATTTGCATAGAGGCACATATCTTGCATTCTGGGCTAGGTTAGACTCAGGTCAGTGTGGTCATTAGGGATCAGAGCTGAAACAAAAGACAAGAAAGTCATGTAACATTAGCAAAAGTTTAATAAAGAAAAACACATAGATTGCTGTTTCACTAGTGAATTGTGAGCAAGTACTCATGTTTCTTCATCTAGCCAAAAAGATCCTTTGATTTACAAAGTATTGGGTATCCATAAAGCCTGAGATAAATAGGCTTCCACAATATTGAATTTTCTTTCGTCCTCAGGTATCCAGAATGTTACATCAGTTGATCAAACTTTAGTTGCTTAGACTAGCTACATTCTGAGGAGCATCCCATTGCAAGGACCTCAGCAAATGGCATAAACAGATTAATTATTGCTCCTATCACAGCTTTTAAGTGGCAAAATGAAGACCTGAATCCAGGTGTCTTGACTACAGGCTTCATTTTCATTCTGCTGTATTCACACAGCCTATACCACAAAAAATGATGATCACATCTTATTTCTATAACTGTGCAACTCTGGTCAAATTACTTAATCTCAATCTGACTTAGTTTCCTCATTTATACAATGAGTGAGGTGGATTAGGTAGATGCAACAATACCTCTAGTACTAATTTGCCAAATCTTCGAGACTTCAGGAGGCTGGGTCCCTAGAAAGACACTAGTTATGTCTCTGTTCAGGGTTCTAGACTTTCAACCATGAAATTCTTAGTAATTTAACTCTGTTGACCTCATAGTGTCCCTGATAATGATGATAAGCCAGAATTAATTAGCTTCAAAAGGTTATTTACTAAACAGATATATCAAGGACAGTTGTTATAGAAGCATTTCACCAAAATAGGTGCACATTTTTTTTCTTACACTGTCATTTTTGTTCAGTTGCTTTGCATGTGTTTGACTTTCGTTATACAGGGTAGTATGGCACTTCTATAAGATGGGCCTGACAAGCTGACCCAAGATCCTTAGATGGTAAATGGATCTAGGCTGAGTGAGGATAGGGCTGCCTGGGTGGCCAAAAAGGTGTGCTGATTACTACCAGGGCTTATGAATGTTTAGCTCAGCTAAGCCCTTGAGTTCACAAACAGTGCCCAAGCCAAAGTTATCAAGTGAGAAGCTGTGTATTGTTCACACAGCTCCTCTGGTTACCTGGCTTGGGGTTAGGTTAGAGGATAAAGGTTTATAGTAAGGATAGTTATTGGTATTGGGTTGGATAATGCTAAATGACTGCGATTTTGGTAAAATCCCCGTTCTCCTTTTGACAGTAATTATTCACTTGCTCTTGGAATGAAATCAGTCTTCACTTGAACTATGTTTCAAAGGGTTTAATGCTATAATTCAAAGGGGTAGGATTCAGGATAAAGAAAGTGGTGTTGGGGATGGCTATGCTAAACCTATGGGAGTTAGATTAGGCTAATCAATAAATAACAAGTTGGCAGTGGCTGGAGATGCTTCTCTCCCTCCCAGACCCTGGGTCAGACCTGGCTGTGGCCTAGACCAAGTGAAAGGAAGGGATTGTGATGTTCTTCTTGATAGCAGGTATTGATGTTTATCTCTCAGTAATAGGTGAATTGATAATTTGAGACAATCAGGTACAGGTGCTGGATATGCAGTTCTATAGGCCTACTCACCCTTCCCCACCAAAACCCTTCTCAAAATTGAGACCCTGAAGTCTTATGACCCTGGGCTTTTATAGTGGTGGTAGCAACTGTCTTTTGCCTTTGGCTCATGCCATCTGGGTAAATTCTAAATTCTATAACTGATGATCTATCACTCAAGCTGGTCTCCATTTTCTTCCCAGAGGTTACTTATTACACTTTTCATGACCCTTTTTGAGGTTTTCTTGGCAAAGATACTGGGGTGGTTTGTTGTTTCCTGCTCCAGCTTATTTTACAGATGAGGAAATTCAGGCAAAAAGGAGTTGGTGACTTGCACAGGGTCACACAGCTTATAAGAATCTGAGGCCATTGTAAACATAAAAAGCAAGCTGTAAAAGTAAAGGACAAAAACTATGGAAATAAAGATTCAAAATATGTTTAGATACTTTTGATAGATGTAATCAAAGGTATCTTCAGTGATAAAGTGAAGTTAAGCACATAGATGAATTTCCCATCAGGGTCAGGTGCAAGGACGCTAAAGAGACTCTTGTTATAAACAATAAACCTATTTATTGAAATATATAAGAATAAAAATAATTTCTAATTCTAAGTGGTGTTGGGGATGGCTATGCTAAACCTATGGGAGTTAGATTAGGCTAATCAATAAATAACAAGTTGGCAGTGGCTGGAGATGCTTCTCTCCCTCCCAGACCCTGGGTCAGACCTGGCTGTGGCCTAGACCAAGTGAAAGGAAGGGATTGTGATGTTCTTCTTGATAGCACCCAAATAAACTCCCTGGTTCTGCAAGGAACTGCTTCTCCTGTGTTTCACAGGCTATGCTAATCCTTCCTGATCTGACTAACCCAAATTTTTACTATTCTAAATAAAAGTACCACTATTATCCTTATAATTCTTAGCTGGTTGAATCTCAACAAGAATCAAGTTAGGACTTTAAGCCTTAACAGACTCAGCATCCAAACCAAACACCAGAGTTTTCTTTGGTCTTCTCAGAGTTAAACCAATCTATAAAAACTTCAATAGATAGTCAATAGTATTTCCCAAGTTGGAAAAAGAAAACACTAAGCACCTTCAGTATTTCCCTCAGACAAAGAGAGAGGCAAAGATGTTACCTCCTCCAGCCCTAAGAGAGAGATCCCCTGTGTGTGACTCTGCCAATTGCCACCAGAGACCAACGGCCAACTGCCAGAGAAAAATGGTTGCAACTGTCAACATTTGAAATTGCCACTCAGCTCTGCTTCAAACTCCACTTCTTTCTCAAGCCAGCTTCTCTACTTCTTATCTCTAAACTAAAAAAAACAAAAAAAACAAAACTTATTTTCTAATTTTATCCTTATACCATGAAGATGAGTCTTCCTGACTTCAGACCCAGCACCCTGTCCACTGGTCATAAAGTCAAAGGAGATACTGGGCTCAGATTTAGAGAGCACATCTAGCCAAAAACGCATAGCCCCTATTTATTTGATGTCTTTTCTTCTTTCTTGGAGCCTTAAAGCAGTTTCTTTTCTTCTCTTTCCTTTCCTTTCCTTTTCTTGTTTTCTTCCTTCCTTCTTTCCTTCCTTCCTTCCTTTCCTTTCCTTCCTTCCTTCCTTCCTTCCTTCCTTCCTTC
>NC_058133.1:449952613-449992458 GCF_016433145.1 Gracilinanus agilis
CTCCTGGAATCGCTGCAGCACCCACCAGGGGACGGTAGCACCCACTTTTGGAATCACTGGTGTGGATAAACACTAGTTGACTGCGACTTAACTTTTAGTTGGAAATAATCCCTTTCTTCAAATACCCAAGGATATGATGGTTAATCCTTATGGTAAAGAGCGACACTCACCTAAGTGAATTTAAGATTTAATGATAACAGACATAGGAAAAGGGAACAGGGAATTGAAGGAGAAAGGGGTAGAGGAAATTCTTGGCTTAACCTATCGATGATCAGATGAGAATTGAAGGTAATCAGGGTTTCAAGTTTGACAGTTGTGGCTTGCCTTTCAGATTCACCTGGAAAAGCCAGGCTGTTTTAACCTGAATCAGGTTTAATGGTGATTGATATTGCTTCTTCTTGATGAGCAATTAATCAAGATGCACAGTATAGTCACACAGGATTTTATAGTATGGTAGTGATCAGAGCTGGTTGTTGGTATCCAAAGTTGATCTCGGCCTACCCAAACCCAACCAAGACCTCCCACCAAAGCCCTTCTCCAAATTGAGAGACCTCCTTTTGTCCAAATCCTCCTTTTATAGTCCTTATAGCAACTGACTTTGCCCTGGTTGGCACATGCCAAGCTCAGTTCATTCTAAGTTCCAAACTGATAACTGTCAATCATTCTGCTTTTCATATTGCAATGCCAAATAACATTACAATTTTTTAGCAAGGAGTTTGTCTCTACGCCATATTTTCTCAAGTGATGAGTTTGTCACACAGGACAAAAATCAAGATCCTTGCTAATTACAAGATGCAACAGATTTCTTTCTCTCCCTTGTTCTAATAGGTCCACCATGCTGTCAGCAAGAAATTATATTATTTTTATACTATTTTTTCAGCACAAAACAATGCTGATGATTATTCAGTACCATGTAATCTTTTAGAGATTTTCAACCTTGACTGATTGTTTCTTCCAGTATTTTACCTGGGGTTAACTCAGAGTATTATGATATAAAGAGCCATCAGCTAGATGTAGTCCAGGGGCCTCCTGGATACTGAGAAAATCTGCTTTCCGCATTAATATTGACAGTTATGAACTACTAATATTTATACATGTGTGAATTAATAAGTAAGTGCATATAATTAAGTTCCTAACCACTATGTTCTTCTATATCTCCCACAAAGATTTATCCCAAAAATTATTTCATAAACATGTAGCTGATAAATATCATGTCTAAAAAAGATTATTTTTAATCAATAATGTAGAGATGCTTAAATAAAATTAACAGGACCCATTGGTATTTATCTCTTCTAGCCATAGTAGGAACAGTTATGTTTTCCCCAAGAAATATTCTTTCTTTTCCAAAACTATATTTACCACTTAGCCCTCCTGTGATTCTTCTTTTGTTTGATCATTCTCTGGTACTATGTGATTTTTGTGTTTAATTTGCTTTTATGTATGAGTGAAGGCTATCTTATAGGTGAGTGATGGCAAAACTTTTAGAGATGGAATGCCAGACACTCCTCCCCACCCCCAGATGGAGTGCTATGCTCATCCCACCCTACTAGAGACCACATGCCTTGCCTTGCCTCCCCAACAGAGAGCTGGGCATTACCTTGCCCTCCTCTTATAGTACACAGTGACAGAGAAATTGTTCCCATTGGGTTGCTGGGTGGAGGGAGATGATGTCCTCAGTAAGAGTGGAGAGGGAGAGGGGAGTGGTTCAAGCACTTTGCTCCCAGCCAGCTCTGCTGCCTGTGAGCCCCCCACCTAATTCCTATGTCCTCTCTTTGGGAAGCTGGGCAGAGGGGCAGGTGATATTAAAAATGTCATCAGTCTATGTGAGTTTCAAAATTAACATCCAATGTTCTAAGTATTGGATTTAATAAGATTTAGTAATAATAAAAAAAGCTACAGCAAAAACCAACCTTCCTCAGCCCCTCTTGGGGAGAAAAAGAGCATGAGAGGCAGAGTTTCAGAACTTATAAACAAAAATGTAACTACACAACGTGGTGGAGAGAAAGGGATTCTGGGAAAAGAAAGGAATTCTGAGGAACATAGTTCCAAAGGTACAAAGTCTTCACTTACGTTCCCCCCTGTGATCCTTTATGGGAGACTAGTCTCCCCAAAGGGATCGTTTTAAACATAACCAACATATAAATTGCAATAATTTGTGTATAAGAAGAAAAGAGAACAAAACCAATGATTAATATATTGACAAAAAGCCAGTTGAGGGAAGTCACCTTTGGCATAAGAGTGTACATTGAAAATAAATGCATTCAACCCCCCATAGTTCAATTTAGCAGATGCCAAAGTTCACTCTGGATCTTCTGGTGCAGCATGTGGTCTCAGCAAGCATCTTCATGGAGCCTTCTCTAAACAGTTAGCTTTCTGGATTCTAGGAGGTAGTAAGTTTTTTATCCTAAAATTACTCTCAAATGAATTTAACCTTTGCATTATAGGATACTAATACAATCCCCCCTGAGGAGGATGGTGACAAATATAGGGATAATTCAGGAATACATGGCTGAGTTATGAAGTATATAAATCAATTGGCAGAAGAAATAAAAAAATATAAAAAAAATCCAAATAAAAGAGAAAAAATAACTTGTGGATGAAATATAAAATATCAAAGTCTTATGTACAAAAAAATCTAAGGAAAGGAAAAATAAACCTATAACAGGTCCTTGAATCAGAGGTCAATTAAAGTGATTTATGTAATTGTGCACTTACCCAATCAGTAGCCAGGACTACAGAAAATTTGCCAAACTATAAAAGACAGAAAAGAGACAGATTATGGGAGCCAGGATGGCAGCCAAAGTGGGGTGCTTGTTAGGGTTCAGGGAAGTTCTGCATCTGACATATGTCAAAACAGCCTCAACCTCAAACCTCAAACCAAGTTCAAGTCTTCTTGCCTTGGCTCAAAATTTCTTCAATCCCACTGGGATTGGTTGGTCTCTTTGACCTTGTACTTGATAGGCACTATGCAGGCTAGCTTTCTGCTTTTTTGGCACTGTGCAGTGGTTCTTTTTGTTCCCTTCTCATGAAATCAGACAGAATTATCAAGCAAAGTCCCATAATGTTTTAAACAATCAATGGCATTATTTCTATAGTCTAAAGCTTTTGGGCATGCAGTTACAGTCAGGTCCAATGGACATTTAAAAAATTACCCTAGTGCAAAATAAATTTTAAAAATAGCCTTTTTAATACTGGTAACGTGCTTCAAATCCAAAAAAAAAAAGAGAGAAAAAATAAAACTCAAATATCGTATTGCACATGCAGGAAGAAAAACAAAAAAAAAGTTTTAAAAATCAAAAATATATAGCTTAAAATCTGAGACACACTGTGTCAGCCAAGGAAAGGTAGAATACAAAGGTTTCTCAACAAAAAATGAGATCCATTTCCTTTTTTAACTTGACCATGAAACACCATGTGAGTGCAAATGATTTTCACAAAGTAACAAGTTTTATAAAACAGTAGTACAGTAGATAACACACATTCAAAATAGTACCAAAATTCCCAAAATCGACGATAGCCCAGTAAATGACAATAGCAAATAAACCCACTATCATATGGGATTTACATGAGTTTCCATATAGCCACTTGCTGTGTGATTTTTAACAAATTTATTAACTGATGGATACTTGTCACAAATTCTACAAATGTAATAATTCTTTCAGCCTTGGCAAAGATATTTTTAACAAAGTCTATTACTGCCATTATTTCAAATTTTGAAGGAAGAGCCTAGAAAAAACACAAACCTCTGTATTGCTGATGAAAACCTTTTTTGGGGGTTTATAACATCACCAAGAAATCTAGATTGTTCTGGTGGAAGTGGTTTAAACTGAAGAATTAAAATATCATGAATGCAGAAGCTACTTTTGGCTTCCTGATTTATATAAAAACTTTATATATATATATATATATTCCAGAAGCTACTAGCTATCTAAAAGCATTCCTGAAGGTCCCTTAAATTCTTAAGTCATTAAATTCTCCAAAGGTTATATACAATTATAAACAGTTTTGATGGAGTCTATCCATCATCATCTATGTGACAATTAACAAAGGCAAAATGGAAGAAAAAGCTGTATGAGCAACATGTGACCTCAATGGATCTGGTAGCAAAGCTAGCATACATAGGGACTTATGTGCTTTTACAATGATATTTTCTTTTATACAGTCTTAGGGGAAAAGTACAAATAAAAATCATATAATAGAATATATCTAATAGGCAAAAACATAGTAGCTTAAAATGATTCAGTGTAACAAAAAGATATTGTTTAGATTAATATATATGAACTTAAAAACAAAATTAGACCTTAAAGCAATCAGCAAATACAATAATCAATGACAAGGTAAAGGCAGTAAATTTAAAAATCCTTTTCTCCAATTCTAATAGTCTTCTTTACTATTAAAGAGAAGAACAAACTGGAAAGGTTAACATCAATAAACTTCTAGATCTCATTAAAGGTTTCTTCCCCTCTGCAATATTTTCATTCATTTGCATTTCTTTTATCACAGCTCTGAAGTTCCTCATACAAGCACTGGGCATAGTGTGGACAAGTCCCATATGAGATGAGGTGCAGAGAATGGGCAGGTCAAAATGCCAAAGTTATGTAGGAAGATGAATCTCCCCCTGAATCTTAAGATTAGTCAAGCTCTTAACTGCAAGGTATCCAATCAGCATAAAAAACCCCAGGATCATGAGTAAGAAAAGATATCCTAAAACTGAAAGCTGCGCATGAACTCTATAAGGCTCTGTGGAAATGGAAGCTGTTTGAGCATTATTCCTCAAAAAAAAAAAAATAAATAAATAAAGAGCTGAATGGATTTTTTTAACAGAGTAAACAAAAAGGCCAAAATTTCCTGGGAGATCAATAGTGTATTTGCATATGAGACTGGCTAACCCTGATGTTTGAGTCAGGAGAGAAAATGAAAAAGCAGACTTATTCCCCAAAACTCTGACTTCAAATCTACTGATTTGGGCTTTTCCCCCTCCTTGTGAAAGAACTTTCAGTAGGAGCCCAAAGTCAGCTTTTTAAAAAAAATCTACTTAAAAACTAGAAGGGGGTGGGCCTGAATAGCATGTTTTTCTTTTTTGTTGTTGCTGTTTCGTTGTTTTTTTATTTTGTTCCACACTGAGTTCCCCCTGCTGAAAAATGGCTAGGACAGGCTGGAGACACACATTGGGTGGGTGAAGGGATTGTGGTGGAAGGATTTTTTACATGTGGAACTTTTTTTACATGTGGATTTTTTTACTCTGTGGAAAAAAGCAACTAGGAATAGCAGGCTCTCCTGTCAAGTCTGGTCGTGGCAAGCAGAGGCTGCAGGCTAGGTGGATGCCACTCAGGCTGCATCAGCAGCAACAAGCAGCAGCAGGAGGACAATAATGCTAAAGCAGGTGGGTGAGAGAGGTGGCCATCAAAAAATGGAAGGAGCTCAGGCTTAAAAAATTAATCTATTCTCTGTTCTTTCTCAAAGACTTAAAAAAATTCTATCCCTACATGGCAAGTCATAATGTGAGTTTAAAAATTAATATCCAATATTCTAATTTTTATATTTAATAAGATTTTTAATAATAACTAACATAAAAAAGCTAGAGCAAAAAGCCACCTTCCTCAGCCCCACAAGCAGGGAAAAAAGAGAGCAGAAGAGGCAGAGTTTCAGAACTTATAAACAAAAACGTAACTACACAACATAGGGGAGAGAAAGGGATTCTGGGAGAAGGAAGGAATTCTGGGGAATGTAGTTCCAAAGGTACAGAATCTCCACTTATACACATGGTAGAGAGGGGGAAGGGAGCAGCTCTGCTTGAGTCCCTCTGCCATTCTAGTAATGAACTGGGGATGTGTGAAGGATGGCCTTTGCCCACAGAGAGCCCCCTGCATGCCATCTTTGGCACCTGTGCCATAGGTTTGCCATCACTGTTACAGGTATATAATCTAAAAGTCTATTTGGGGATTTTATTAGCTGTCTCCTTGTTTAAGTACTACTTGGGGTGTATGGGGCATTCATTTATGTGGTTGGTTAGCTTATGTTGGATAGAATGCAGTGACTAAGAGTCAGGTCAAAAGACCTTTCCTTTCAAGGGTTTTTTTTTACAAAAACTGCTGGAAAAAACACTAGAAAACAGTATTATAGAAATGAGGTTTAAACCAACTTAGCATATCATACATTAATATAAGGTCAAGATGCAGGAATGATTTAGATATAAAGAGAGATACCATAAGAAAAATGGGGAGTATTGGTTAGTTTGCTAGACAGATCTATGGATAAAGGAAGAATTTATGACCAAACAAGACATATTAAATGAATAATTATGATTACATTAAATAAAAAGAAAGTTTTAAACAAACAAAACCAATGCAACCATAATTAGAAAGGATAAAGAAAACTAGAAAAAAATTTAGAACAAGTGTCTGACAAAGCCTTCATTTCTCAATATACAGAAAAATAATTCAAATATGAAAGTATGTGTCATTTTTCCAATTGATAAATGGAAAAGGATAAGAACAAAGTGTTTTCGGACAAATAAATCAAAATTATCTGTAGTCATATAAAAATGCTGTAAATCATTATTAATTAGAGAAATGCACATTAAAGCAACTGAAGTATCACCTTGATCCGAGTAGACTGATTACTCTGGCAGAAAAGGAAAATGATAAATGTTGGAGGAAATGTAGAAAACTGAGGCACATTCACTGTTGGGGAAGTTGTGAGATAGTCCAATCCTCTGGAGAGCAATTGGAACTATTCCAAAGTCTGTGTATATGCTTTGACTCAGAAATACAGCTACTGGGTCTGTATTTCATAGAGATAAAAAGAGAATAGGACTTATTTGTACAAAATATTTATTGTGACTCTATATGGTGGAAAGAATTGGAAACTGAAAGGATGTCCATTAGTTGGGAAATGGCTTACCTACTTGTGGCATATGATTATAATAGAATACTATTTTGCTATAAGAAATGATGAACAAGGTAGCCCCCCAAAACCCTGGACTTTCATTTATTGATATAGCGTGAAGTGAGGAGAACCAGGGGAATATGTTATGTTCAATCTAGGGACTGAGTTAATTGGGAGTGTTGAGTCCTAATGGGACAACTAGATATGATAGTGAACCCAAATGGTGAAACCCAAAGCAGCTGATGTTAAAGGAGAATATGTGGAATCTGCTTACTCCAAGCCCTATATGGCTAAGAGTTACCCAGGGCTAGCACCCTGAGCTAGGAATCAGCTGATAGTGGAATTCAGCTAACCCTCGTCCAACTGAAGCCCTGTAAGTTTGATGTTGATGCCTATATTCCTTGACTTGATTCACTATGAATCTGATTAATGATTTATAAATACCAATTAATTATTTCAATCTGTTCTGACTGCAGATTTGTTGTTAAGAAGTTTATTGAAGGAATACTGAAGTAAGTAAACCCCTTTCCTAAGTTGACACATGACACAGTCAACTGAAGCCTCATTAGATCTTTGAGAACTTTCAGGCAAGTGATTTCTTATAAGCTGAGTTAATAGTTGATGAGTTTAAGGAAATGGGAACCGGGTAATTGATGGAAAGTGGGAATTGGGAATCCTAAATAAATCTAGATGGATAAATTGTTGTTGAATCTTCACTTGAATATTGTTGGTCAAGGATCTTGCTTGGCTGACATGGGATTATTTAAATATTCTATTTCTTCTGCTATTAATCTAAGCAATTTATATTTTTGTAAATATTCATCCATATCACCTAGATTGCTATATTTATTGCCACATAATTGGGCAAAATAGTTTTTAATGATTGCCTTGATTTCCTCTTCATTAGAGTTGAGGTCTCCCTTTTCTTCTTTGATACTGTTAATTTGGTTTTTTTCTTTCCA
Organism: Gracilinanus agilis; assembly: GCF_016433145.1. Lineage (NCBI taxonomy): Eukaryota > Metazoa > Chordata > Mammalia > Didelphimorphia > Didelphidae > Gracilinanus > Gracilinanus agilis. The sequence goes on from NC_058133.1 coordinate 449,960,464, forward strand.
TTTTTTTGTACAGTCTGGCTAAGGCTTGACAGGCCTCAGCCTTGAGTCAAAGTTTGACCCTGCTGAATGATAGTTATCTTTGCTGATCTTCTTGGTGATTATAAATCAGGAAACAGGAATTGATGGAACACAGTTGTATCAGTCTGATAACTTAAGCTCGTTGCTGAGTAAAGAGAGTATAGACTATGCTTAAACCCTATACACCCTCACCCCAAATATCTCCAAATTGAGACCCAGATGGGTTCAGAACTGTTCTTTTTATACCCAAGCCTAATTGCCTTGGCTCATGCCAGGCTCATTTGAAGCTCAGTCCATTCTGCATTCTAAGCAGGTAACTGTCCATCACTCTTGACTCAGCATAGCTGCCACTTTTTCCTTATAAATACCATATACATGTAATGGTAATACTATACAATGAACAACTGTAAATGAATTATCCATTCTCAGAAAAACAATGAGCCAAGAATATTCCAAAAGACACATGACAAAAGAGGGTATCTGCCTCCAGAGAAAGAACTGATGGAATCTAAATGCAAATCAAAGTATACTGTTTTCCATTTGATTTTCTTTGTTTTTTAATGTGCCTTCTTCCATAATATGAAGAGTATAGCATATATCCTATATCATATTACCTTCTCTCTTGGGGAAAGGGGAGGTATGGGAGAGAGGGAGAGAATATGGACAAAAAATTATTATAAACATTTGTACCATCATGTAATCTGGAAAAATAATTTTAAGTGATGAATATGTATGATAGCATACAGATAATCATTATCAAATTACTTACCTTTTCATAGATAGTGAAGGAGAGAGAGAGGAAAGAGAATGTGGAACTCAAAATGGAAGAAGATGAATAGCAAAAATTATTTTTACAGATAATTGAAAAAATAAAGTATTACTGAAGGGAAAAAAGTCATGTTAAACCAATCAATACAATGACCCAAAACAATTTCAAATGACTTATGGTAAAAAAATGCTATACACTTCCAGAGAGAGGAGTTAAGAACTCTGAATGCAAATTGACGTATAATTTTCTCTTTCTTTATCTTTTTTTGGTTGCTTTTATCATGATATGGCTAATGTAGAAATGCGTTTTGCATAATTTTACATATAAAATTAATTTATACATTTTTTTCTTGACGTCTCAGGGATTGGGGAATGGGTTGGAGTGAGAGAGAGAATTTGGAATTCAACTGATAAAAAAAGAACATTAAAAACAAGAAAATGAGTGAATGAATGAATGGATTTTTAAAAATTCTTTGTGTGTTGGCTTTCAGCAGATCTATGAGCAAAGACTAAGAACTTATGACTGATCAGCCTTTTGCTAGATTATGTCCAAAATGTGAATGAATCAGTTCAAATAACTCATCAATGCTTGGTGGAAGGGGGATTGCAAAATCTTGACTATGTAGTCCACTGGCACTGAATCAATAGCACCATTTTTATATGAAAAATAGCACTCTATTATTAAACATTTAGATTTCTATAATGTACATACTATACTGCTAAGATTCTGCTCTATTAGAAATCACCCATGACTTTTGAAGTAGGAATATGGTTTATATAATCTACTTATTTTTACTGGCTTTTGACTCTTTCTCTTGACTTTTCTTTGTGTACCGCAGTTCTTTTTTATTTCCCCTACGGTTTCTTTCCCTTATGCTCCATTCTCTATTAATTTCTACATAAATATCTTAGAAAATCCCTTTCTGTTTACTGGCACTAAAGTGTCTTCAAATTGTTATGGTACAAAGTAACATGAATTCTTCAAATGAAAGACACACTATAAATCTAGAAAATAAAAATAATCATCCTTGACTCACTACTCTTTCATCCTTGAAGTTCCCTCTGAAATACTCAGACGAGATATAGTTTTTCCTTTAATTTTGAAGGTCTTAGGCCTTTGAGTTAATACTTAAAATTTAAAAGTGTCATTCATACCTCTGACAGCAAATGTATTACACAGAGAACATGAAACAATCATATACCTCTCAGAACCCCAAATCAAATATTGAAATATAAATGAAAACATGTAATTAAAATCAAGAGTACTTGTAGAAAACAGCTCAGCTTAATGAACAGTATTTAGAATAATAATATTTATAAAGCTTTAAAGATGTTACACATTCAAAGACCTAAAGGAAGAAAAGAAATTCTTATGATAAAATGTTGGATAATTTCTTATTTTCATTTTTCTGTGGAACTGTACCACTCAAAAGAAACATTCCAAATATTATCAACTTTTTAAACTAATGATATATACATCATTTTCAATAGCACCATCAATATAATACATAGTACAAACTTAAATTAGATTTGTAGAACAATTACATAGTCATCATTTGTTATAAAGTATTATCTAAATTGTTCTGGTTCTGTTCATTTCACTCTGCACTGGTTCATATGTTTTCTTTAGTGTCTCTATACCCTTTATGAGGTTTTACAACTCAAAATTATTCAATCACATCTATATACCATAGCTTGTTCAGTCATGTTATCTTGATTACTGTGACTTCAATATTCACTCCTTGCTCTGGACTTTAAGGCAATCAGTAGAGTGTAACACCAACAGCAGCTCCTGTACAATCAAAGAGATCATGGACCACTATTATTTCTCATCATATACTTTATTCCTCAATAATTTACCTCCAGAATAATAAATTAGGTACTTCATTCATGAATTTCTCCACAGCTTCTACTCAGCCTTGGGTTTTTTTTTTCTGATTGTTTGCACAAAATGTATTAGTCTTCACCTCTTATTTTTTTTCTGATTATTCTATTTGGCACTTTCATTTGGAGTTCTAGTCTATGTAATTAGTTTGAACTAGCAGCTAAAAAGAGTTCCTTGTCCTGGCCATGACCATGACTGGAAGGGATATTAGAGATCATCTGACCAACCCTTTCATTTAGCAAATAGTAAGAAATCATTACTCAAAAAGGTCACCTGCCTTACACAAACTAACAGAGACAAGAAATGCCAGAGATGGATTAGAAATATTGTCTTGCAACTATCAATCTAAAATTCTTTCCATAATTCTATGCTTCCTCCTAGTCTTTCTTTGACAACAGGTATAAGGGAAGTGTTGGACCTTTGTCACACAGAGATGAGGAATTCATTTCCAGGTGCTCTGATTACAAATCTGGTTGTTGTTCAGTCATTTCAATTTTGTTGTTGTTTAGCTTTTTCTGACTGCTACACCATTTGTAGTTTTCTTGGCAACGATCTGGATTGGTTTGGCATTTTCTTCTCCAGCTCATTTTATGAATGATGACATTGAGAATGTCAGAATTAAGTGAATTTCCTGGTATTACACAGCTAGTAAGTATCTGAGACAAGATTTAAACTGAGCAATAGGAGTTTTCTTGACTCTGGTTCTAAAACTCTATTCACTGGACCACCTTGACATCCTGGCTACAAATCTAGGTGTTTTTATTCTTCCTACTACACTATACTATTTATTATTTAATATTAAAAGAATGAAATTTTAATATCCAAATGGGAACATGCTCAGAATATTTTATATAAATAAACAATTCAGAATAATAGAATTTTTGAGTTATTTGATAAAATGGAAAATACATTTCAGATAATTTTGCTTACCCTTTCTTGCCTCTTCCTATATTCCTCTTGCTCTCTCTTTCCATTTTTCTAATAGGATCCAGACATAAGAAAACCACTTCAAAGTTGTTATCTAATTAGCCTCTGTCTAAGACCCTTCCTGCTGATAGAATTCAGAATGGATATATATCATCTCCCCACATTTGGTTATAAACAATTTATCCTTATTTATTTTTTGTCATTACTTGTTCATGTTAACCTTTTTTAAATTTCTCATAACTCTTGTGTTTGAACTTCAAACTTTCTGCACAACTGTAGTTATTTCATTGGGAATTCTTGGAGGTCAGCTATTTGATTAAAGATCAAGTTTTCTCCTAAAAATTATACTTTCATTTCCTGTAAGATTATATCTTTGTCTTTTGGAATATCATATTCCAAGGTTTACATATCTTTATACTGGTGGCTCTTTAATCATGTGTGATCTTGACTCTTTCTCCTTATATCTTTCTGACTCTTTGCAATATATTTTCTTTAGTCTTCAGGGTCTCATTTCAGTTATAATATTCCTGGAAGTTTTCTTTTTGACATTTCTTTTAGGAGGTGACCAGCTGATTCTTTGTATATCTACATCACCCTCTAGTTCTAAGAGATTTGGTAAAATTTTAAAATATTTCTTCAAATATAATATCTAAGTTCCTTTATTGCAATGGATTTATTGCAAGGGGGTATTATTGATGTGAGTCAAAGTAGGGGCAGGCATGATGGCTATATCCAGAAATGACTGTAATGTGAAAGCAAAAGTTTCTCTCCCTATTCCTTATCCAAACTAAAAGTACACTAATAAAGAGAACACCTAGTAGGACAGCTATTTTAATTTGATTGTAGGAAGTGTATGATTTAATGGAGTTGTGTGGAATACTGAGAGATCAAGTGATTTATTCAGGGTCACATATTCAATATGTAACACTTTAACTTCAAGGTATTCTTAAGTAAACACCAGTTATCCAAGTCCACACCATCTCAGTAGAGCCTTAAAAAAGGTAGAAGAAAAATATGAGAGCAAAAATTGTTAGTTGTAAAAACAAAACAGTGTTCCAAAAAATAAAGCAGATTATATCTTAAGAGGCATATAATCACTTACAAAGGAGTAATTTCATGATTATTATATTTTTGTGTAGTCAGATGTGCAGTTTATTAGATAAGAGATGAAAATGAATACCAAAAAAAAGAAAAAAGAAAATCAACACCAGATTGCAATACAAGACAGAGATGAAGAGATTCTGTCATAAGAACAGATTCAAACTGAATTATTATGAAAATTGTATTTGTTCACTAAACAAATTGTTGATTCTGAATAATGGAAAATCTATAAATGAAAAGATATCATCAAGGAATACTCTAATTTTCTTTAGAAGATTAACTGTTCTGCCACTATATAGTGTGGAAAGGACCCTAAAATGACCATAACCAGAAAACCTGCCAATTAGAGATATAAAACAATGAAGAAATATATAAACATTCATTAAATCCTGATAAATCTTATGGAAATAAAAAATAATAAATGGCATAAGATCCACTTAAACCAACCAGTTCCATTAGAAATGGACCTACAAAGAAGAAAATAAATAAATGAAAACAGAAACAGATCATCCAAAATTATTCTATAATGATTTATGTCCATAATCAATGACAAAGGAATTAACTCATTCAGACTGGCACTTTAGTCCTGTATGTCTTAAATAGAATCACACTTTAGAAAATAACAATAGTTGTCAAGGATGAAAAGCTCTAAGTTTCACATATCACTTTAAATATAGTCATTCACCTGCTCCTCACAACTCTCATACCTTATAACTGAAGATATTATCCCTGTTTTAAAGATAAAGGGGGGGGGGTTGGAGCAATTGAATAGGCTATCCATTATCACACAAAGAAGTGGCTGAATTGGTATTCAAACTTCAATTTTGTAGTTCAAAATCAATTGTATAGCTGGATTGATTCATTTGATCTATCAGCACACATATCTTAGGAAAGACTTGAAGGTGGGAAGTGAACAAGGCCCTGAAATTACAAGAAGTAATGAGTGGATTAATTGTATTTAGGAAATTATGTAGAACTCCCAGCAGTCCTTTACACATATTAAAAAAAAACAAAGAAAAACACTTTAATATCAATATTCTTTCACTTACTTTATTTGCCTCTGAATTATGGAATACACTAATCTCCAAATCCTCAAAATTGCAGGTAAAAAAGAGCAAGCCTTTGGGTTCATTAAAGACATAATTACTTTATATTGATGATTACATGATCACAAAAGTAGTTTTTAAAAATATCAAAGAAATGGCAAATTTGAAAAAGAATGAGGAATGACTATGACAAGACTTAAAAAGGCACTTGTGAACACTTACCCATGGACTACAAAAAAAAGACTTCAAATAAAAAATCAAGGGTGTTGGGTACAGTCCATATGTAATATAACAGAAGACTAGCACATGTACAAAATACTTATGATTCTATACACCATGTTGAAAAGGATAAAAGATATGATTTAAGGGCAGATGTGATGACCTCTAATGCAAAGAACTTGGAGAAATGTTTTATAACTGATTCTGTTCTGCTAATCACATGGTTAAAAGAAGTTTTAAAAATTATTATGCAAATGGATTTGAGAAAACCTTTAAGAGGCACTACCAGACCAATATCTCAGCCATTCATTCAGCCTCACTCTTTTTTTGTTTTATTATTTTTCATGATTCATGATTATTCCAACCTCTCTTCCTTCCCCTCTCCTGGAGCTGACAAGCAATTCCACAGGGTTATACATGTATCATTGATCAAAACCTATTTCCATGTTATTCATATTTACAATAGAGTGATCCTTTAACACCAAAACCCCAATTATATCCCCATCAAACTACGTGATTGATCATATGTTTTCCTTCTGCGTTTCTGCTCCCAGAGTTCTTTCTCTGGATTTGAATAGTGTTCTTTCTCATAAATCTCTCTGGATTGTCCTGGGTCACTGCATTGCTGCTAGTAGAAAATTGTGCCATACAATGAAAAATTGCTACATTCAATTGTGCCATAATGTATTAGTCTCTGAGTACAATGTTCTCCTGGTTCTGCTCCTTTCACTCTGTATCAATTCCTGGAGGTCTTTCCAGTTCGCATAGAATTCCTCCAGTTCACCATTCCTTACAGTAGTATTCCATCACTATCAGATACCACAATTTGTTCAGCCATTCCCCAATTGAGGGGCACACCATAATTTTCCCATTTTTTGCTACCACAAAGAGAGAGGTTATAAATATTTTTGTACGAGTCTTTTTCCTTATTATGTCTTTGGGGTACAAACCCAGCAGTGGTATGGCTGGATGAAAGGGCAGGTAGTCTTTAAAACCCTTTGGGCATAGTTCCAAATTGTCCTCCAGAATGGTTGAACCAATTCACAACTCCACTAACAGTGTATTAGTGCCCCAATTTTGCCACATCCCCTCCCACATTTATCATTTTCCTTTGCTGCCACATTGACTAGTCTGGTAGGTGTGAACATTCAGCTGCACTCTTGGGGGACCTATGTTCCTGATTTTATATTTTTGCTGACAGTATCCAATGATAGACAATGTTGTGAGGGGAAAAGGCTTTAACCTTATATCCTCTAAGGTCAGTATGTGACTTTCAAACCAGGTCTCAGCCTTTTGCTTTCCTTGGAGTTTGTTCTCTCATTTTAGTAAAAGGTAATTAATATGAAGATTCTGAGCTTCTGAGATTTGAATGGTCAGGAAAATGAACCTCTGTGAGCCAACTGACGTCTAAGAGTCTGGAAATTGAACTCCATTCTGCGTTTTACAATCATATCTCCACATCAATGCTCCAAAGAGTGGTAACCTCTGGTACCTCGCTCAGTGGCAGCTGAGATCCAGTCGTCAATGATGATGCATTTTGGTGTGAAATGAATAGAACCAATGCCATACAGAAAGTGTGCTAAATTTGATCTCACTCTCCCCAGATAACAAGATGATATAGGGGACACTGTACCACCAAAAGGCTAAATAGGCAGAAATATTTATACTTTTGTTATTGTTATGCATTAGAAGTACATAGACTTTTGTAGAAGTTCATTGACATTAAATGGTTACATGGAATTGGGGTATTAGTCACCAGTATCTAAATGAGAGGAAAACACAACCAGTGGGGGATTGGATCAAGAGCACTAAAGGAGAATCATTTTCAAATCTTTGTGGTAATCCTAGAACCCCCAAAGAGAAAATGAATCATCCAGCCTGACTCTAGAATGTGATGTGAAAGCGGAATTTAACAGAATACATGGAGTAGCAACTGACTGCTTCACTTGCTAGTGCCTACGCCTGATTTGTTTGTATCATTTTGTACATATATGTAAGCTTCTTTAGGATAGAAGCCATTTCACTTTTTGTCATTACCTCTTCAGCAACTAGCATAATGCCTGAGATAAATAGATACTTAATAATTCTTGACTGATTATTAAAATATGGGATGAGGTGTGAATGTGTAGTGATCCATAATCTCATTGAAACAAGAATGCCCAATCAACTAAATAATAGAACTAGTGAAGTGTGTATGTGTGTATTTATATATAAACACGTATCCATTATCTACACATATCTATACATAGTACACATGTGTATATAATTTTCAAAAGATACTTACATAGATATGTATGTGATTTTTGGAGATAGTACTTTATAGATGTTGAAATAAACAAAATATATTTTAATCAAGAATATGCTATGCAATTCTTACTTTTCTGAGTAATGGATTCCTTAAACTGTCAAATGTCTGATTCCAAATGTTTTTGACAGTCCCATTTAAATATAGATAGCTAGCAATCAATATTTAATCAGAAAATTTATTTTAAATTGTTTTTAAACTGCACAAGCAGGCAGCAGCTAGTTAGTAAATTCCTTATGTTCACATTATCTCCACTTTACTCTCATCAATATTTTTATATATGAAGTTTAATAAAGAAAAAAAGACTAGAACAGATAATTCTATTTCCCAATTTGAATGCAATGCATTAGGCTTTATTATGAAAAAGAAAACACCCCTGCATCACTGTGGGGAAGACTTATGACTGTAATTCCTACTGTCTGGCAAATAGCAATCTTTTCCTGGTACAAGGGTTTATGTGAAAAATGGTCAAAAGCAAATGTCTATTGAGCGAATTCCACTAACCCACTAAGACCATTATGTACAGCAGATTATTAAGGATTAAATGATATGCTAATTTGATTTTCAAATGAAGATAAGGTGGCAAAATGAGGTTACAGGTCTCTGGAGGACAAGAGAGTTGGATGCTGTACTAGGCATATTACGGAAATCATTTTCTGTGAAGAATATTAAAGGATGGAGTTTCAGTAAGTTTGTCAGTTTCCATGACCCTAAATGTTCAGATGAAAAGTGAATATCTTCTGCCTGTGCACTCACCTAACACCCACAAAGGTAGTATGTATATATTGTTATAATGAGTGGATTCACTTGCGCCAATTCTCTGACAGTTTAGGTCAAATTCTGGAATAAAATGAGAAAATAACCAGGTAATTCAACAGTTAATGAAAGAGTTTTATTAAGTCACAGATGAGAAAGGGAACTCAAGAAGGATTCAGCACTTAACACAGTTATACTTTTCTCCTCAGATAGCAAGGAATTTGGACAATAGGAGAGGGTATTGTGATTCCCCAGGCTTTGGGACAGCTACAAAATCAAAAGAGCCCAAACTACTGGAGAGTGATCATTTTTATATGCTAAGGTGAAAAGGAAGGCACGTTAATACGACCTAAGGCCTTTAGAAAGCTTAATAAAAAGTTTAGATGCTTAATACTTAGTTTCTTGAGTTAGTCCAGTGTTGTGGCAGTTTCACTAGACATTTGTAAAACAAAACAAAACAAAACAAAATGAAAAACAAATCTAAGGGCACCTATAGGACACAATGGGCAGAGAGCCAGGACTAGAATCAGGAAGAACTGGATTCAAATCTGGCCTCAGACATCTTCTAGCTATGTGACCTTGGGCAAGCTAATTAGCCCCTTTTACCTAGCCTTTGAACTTCTGTCTTAGAGTTGTTACTAAATTGGAAAGTAGGGGTTAAAAAACAAACTAATCTAATCTATATGTATTTATGAGGTGCGAGAAGTAGAATTGGGAATCTCAGGAGAAACCTGACCTGTCACAATTGTGAAAATATGTCAAGCATTAACTTATTTTAAAACATCCAGAGGATTGATCGAATTTTTCTCTCTATTCATCTATGTTGTCATGTGGATATTTCTTAAAAATAGAAATATTAATGCAGAGGTTCATTTCTCCTGTTCTACTCACACCTACAAACTTACTCCATTTGAGTTCCACACACAATCTATGATACAGAAGCCACAGATCATATTTGCACATTAAATTCATATCTTCCTGATGCTTACTTAATTTCTGTATAATTTCTTGTACAATGAATGTGTACTTGATTCATATACATGTATTAAAAGCAGCTAGGTGTTACAGCGGATAGAGAGCTGGATTTGGAGTCAGGCAAACTTGAATGCAAATCCATCCTAGATACTTAGTATTTGTGTGACCTTGGACAAGATACTTAACAGCTACTTGCTTCAGTTTCTCATCAATAAGATGGGGATGTGGGCAGCTAGGTGGCTCAGTGGATTGAGAGCCAGGCCCAGAGATGGGAAATCCTGGGTTCAAATCTGGCCTCAGGCACTTCCTAGCTGTGTGACCTTGGGCAAGTCACTTGACCCCCATTGTCTATCCCTTACCACTCTTCTGCCTTGGAAACAATACCTAGGATTGATTCTAAGAAGGAAGGTAAGGGTTTAAAAAATTAGATGGGGATAATAATGTCTACTCCAATGGTTGCTGTAAGGATCAACTGAGATAATGTTTATAAAGCATTTAGCAGAATGTGTAGCACATAGCACATACTATACAAATATTGGCTAGAATAATCATTATCATTATTAGATTGTCAGCTAAGATATATGATTAGTTAAAATAACTTAAACAACTTCACTTCTTAAAATAGTTTGATTTTCATCATTATCCTTATGAATAAAATAAGACTTTGACCCTGAATAACTTATATGGAACAAAAAAGGAGACTACAGAGGAAACAGCAGAGGGTGACAAACAAGCAAACAAATCTAAACTTTCCAAAAAAAAAAAAAAAAAAAAGGAAATTGGTCACAAGATCTCCAGGAACTCAAATTGGAGTTTAAGAACCAAGTAAGAGAAATGGAGAAACAATGGAATGAAAAATGGGAGAAAGAAATGAAAGTAATTCACAAGGAAAATAAGTTTAAAAGACAGAACCTCCCACTTGGAAAAAGAAGCTCAGAAATCAAATGAAATGGTAAGCAAATTGGAGACCAGCATTGACCTACTGGAAGCCATGAAAAGCAGGATAGACCAAACAGAAAAGGAAAATCAAAAGATTATAATTGGAAACCAGTCTTTAAAGATTAGAATTGGGCAAGTAGAAGCTAATGATCTCACAAGATATCAACAATTAATAAAGTAAAATCAAAAGAATGACAAAATAGAAGGAAATATGAAATATTTCATTGAGAAGATGACAGCTTGGAAATCAAGTTCAGGAGAAACAATTTGAGAATCTAGAAATACACAGAAATCTTGACATCATACTACAAGAAATCAACCAAGAAAATTGCCCTGATATTCTTGAACAAGAGGAAAAAATAGACATTGAAAGAGTCCAAAGATCACCATCTACACTAAATCCTCAAAAGACAACACCAGGAATGTAATTGCCAAATTCAAAAGCTTCCAAGTTAAGGAGAAAATATTGCAAGTGTAATGGGGGAAAGGTTTTTTTTTGGTTGGATATTAATATTTAAAGGTGTGGTCACCAAAGAACCAAATAATTCCAATTATCCACCAATTCCTAAGATGATTTTAGTAATTTATTTACAAACTATAGGAGAGAGTGGAAGTAGAGATGAGAAGAGAGTAGAGTAAGAGATCTAACAACTAGATCTGTATTCAAACCTGGGCTTTACTCCAGCAGGGCTCCAGAAGCCCAGGTGGAAAGCCTAAAAGTCAATTAGTAAGGGGTTTAGCAACTATGGCTTCTTCCAATCAAGGGAGCCTCCCAAAGGTTAGTACCACCAGGGAAATTAAGGTAGTTAGCCTTCTTCACTTACTACATGTAGTTCTAAAACACTGGTTCCCAAACTTTTTTGGCCTACCACCCCCTTTCCAGAAAAAAATATTACTTAGCCCCCTGGAAATTAATTTTTTAAAAAATTTAATAGCAATTAATAGGAAAGATGAATGCATCTGTGGCCATCACTGCTCTCCTGGAATGCTGCAGCACCCACCAGGGGGAGGTGGTGCCCACTTTGGGAATCACTGTTCTAAAGGAAAGATTTAAGAACAGTCTCACCAAGGTCTCAGGGTTCTAGCCAGAGCTCCTCTACATCTAAGCAATGAACAAGAAGAGGTCCTTCAGATCCAAAACATGAACCAGAAGAGCTGAATTCCCTGAACTCTCTTTTAAAGAGGCTTCTTTTGCATCACTTCCTGTGTCTTCCTCTTAGTTTACATGTCCAATCACAACAGATGCTTTTCTTATTACTGCACAGGAGGCAGTCAGTAAGTTTTTATTTGTCACTCACTCTAGCACAAATGGGTCACAGACCTCCCAATTTGTGAGTTAAGTGGAGTTGTTTACACTTTTTGTGATTAGATTTGAGAATGGACAAGGTATATTTAATCTCATAATCAAACAAGAAGGCAGAAAGAGAAAATTCATATATCAAGAGCAACAATCAGGATTACACAGGATCTGTCAGCCTCTACACCAGTGGTTCCCAAACTTTTTTGGCCTATCACCCCCTTTCCAGAAAAAATATTACTTAGCCCCCTGGAAATTATTTTTTTAAAAATTTTAATAGCAATTGATAGGAAAGATAAATGCACTTGTGTCCATCGCTGCCCTCCTGGATTGCTGCAGCACCCACCAGGGGGTGGTAGATCACACTTTGGGAATCACTGCTCTAAACTAAAGGACCACAAGGTTTGGAATATGATATTCAGAAAGGCAAGAGAATTGTGTCTACAACTAAGGATCACCTACCCATCAAAACTGACTATATTCTTCTATAGCAGTGATGGGCAAACTCTTCCCCATGGGCCAGATCCAGGTCATAGTTTGCCCAATACTGCCTTAAGCAATTCCCTAATCACTACATCTGGATGCAAGGGCATAGTGATTAAGGAATTGTTTAAGGCAGTGATGGGCAAACTACGGCCTGGATTTGGCCTAAGGGGAATAGTTTGCCCATCACTATTATAGAGGAAAGTACATTTGACAAAAGTAGAATATTTCCAAGTATTTGTAAAGAAAAGGCCAGAACTAAACAGAAATTTTGATGTCCAAATAAAAAATTCAAGAGAAATATGAAAATGTAAATAAGAGAGGGGAAAAGTTTTTAGGGCTTCTGTAAGGTTAAATTGTTTATATTCCTATATGGAAACATGATATTTGTAACTCTCAAAAGTTGTATTCACTATCATAGTTGTTAGAAGAATTATTCATAGGTAGAGATTGGGTTACTAAGTGGTTCAAGATGATATGTAAAAAAAAGAAAGAGGGTGAAATAGAAGATGGCACCAAGAGAAACTGGAAGGAATAAGAAAAATAGGATAAATTATACTATGTAAAGTGGCACATGGGAGGGGGAGGGGAAGAATACTTTTATAAGAAGGAGATGAAGTGAGTGCTAATAGGTAATACTTAAAACTTACTATCAGTGGAATCAACCCTGAGAGGGAAAAACATCTAGATCCATGGGGGAATTGAATTATACCTTATCCTACAGGGAAGTTGAGAGGGAAAACCTTAGGGGGGACTGGACTAAGGAGTACCAAAAGGTAGGTAAAGAGAAGGGGGAGGGAATTTAATAGACCCTAAAGAAAATTAAGAGGGAATTAGAAGGAAGGGAGTGGAAAATAAAGTAAAATAAGGGGGACTGATTAAAAGCAAAACACTGGTGTAGAAGGAAATAGTGAAAGAAGAAAGGGTAGGACTAGGAGAAGAAATAAAAATGATGGAGAATACAGTAATCATAACTCTGAGTGTGAATGAGATGAATTCGCCCATAAAGGAAGCAAAGAGCAGAGTGGATTAGAAACCAAAATCATACCATATATTGTCTACAAGAAACATACATGAGTCAAGTAAGACACACACAAGGTAAAGGTAAGAGGCTAAAGACAAATCTATTGGGCATCAATTGAGAAAAAAGAAGACAGAAGTAATAATTATAATATCTGAATAAGCCAAAGTAAAAAAAAAAGGATCTGATTAAAAGAGATAGGGAAGGTGATTACATCCTGATAAAAGAAAGAATAGACAATGAGGAAATAGCAGTATTCAACATGTATGCACCAAATGGTACAGCAGCCAAATGGCTAAAGGAGAAACTATTGAAGGATAAGGAGGAAATAGGTAGTAAAATTATACAAGTGGGAGACCTGAACTTTCCTCTATCAAATCTAGATAAATCAAATTAAAAAATAAATAACAAAGATGTAAGAAATGTGAATGAAATCTTAGAAAATTTAGAGTTAATAGATATATGGAGAAAAATAAATAGGGACAAAAAGGATTACACCTGCTTTTCTGCAGTTCAGGATACATTCACAAAGATTGACCATGTATTAGGGCAAAAAACCATGGCAAACAAATTCAAAAAAGGAGAAATAATAAATTCATTTCCAGATCATAATGCAATAAAAATAATAATAAGTAAGGGTACATGGAGAGACAAATAAAAAATTAATTGGAAATTAAATAATACGATTCTCTAAAATTGTCTGGTTAAAGAACCTAGAAACAATAATTTCACTGAAGAGAATGAAAAAGAGGATACATCATATCAAAATTTGTGGCATGCAGCCAAAGTGGTACTTAGGGGAAAATATATATCCCTGAGTGCATATATTAACAAATCAGAGAGGGAAGAAGTCAATGAATAGGCCATGCAAATTAAAAAGCTAGAAAGAGAACAAATTAAAAATACTCAGATAAAAACTAAATTAGAAAAACTAAAAACTAAAGAAGAGATTGGTGAAATTGAAAGCGAAAGAACTATTAAATTAATGAATAAAACTAGAAGCTGGAACTTTGAAAAAACAAATAAAATAAAGTACTGGTTAATCTAATAAAAAAGGAAAGAAAACCAAATTAAAAGTATCAAAGATGAAAAGGGTTATCTCACCTCTAATGAAGAGGAAATTAAGGTAATTATTAAGAAACATTTTGCCCATTTACATGGCAATTAATACGGCAATCTAGGTAATATGGATGATTATTTACAAAAAATATAAATTGCCTAGATTAACAGAAGAAATAGAATACCTAAATAATTTTATTACAGAAAAAGAAATCAAAGAAGCCATCAAAGAACTCCCTAAGAAAAAATCCCCAGGGCCAGATGGATTCACAATTGAATTCTATCAAACATTTAAAAAACAACTAATCCCAATTCCATACAAACAATTTGACAAAATAAGCAAAGAGTTTTATTAACTTCCTTTTATGACACAAATATGGTATTGATTCCAATGCCAGGCAGACTAAAAACAGAGAAAGAAAACTACAGACAAATCTCCTTAATGAACATATATGTCAAAATCTTAAATAGAATACAAACAAAAAGACTACAGCAAATTGTCATTAGGGTTATTCACTATGATGAGGTAGCATTTATACCAGGAATAAAAGAATGGCTTAATATTAGGAAAACCATCCACATAATTAACCATATCAACAACCAAAACTACAGAAATTACATGATTACCTCAATAGATGCATAAAAAGTCTTTGACAAAATACAATGCTCACTCCTAGTAAAAACCCTAGAAAGTATAGGAATAGAAGGGTCTTTCCTAAAAGTAATAAACAGCATATATTTAAAACCATTAGCAAGCACCATCTGCAAGGGGGATAAAATTAGAAGCTTTCCCAATAAAATCAGGAGTGAATCAAGGATGTCCATTATCACCTCTATTATTTAACATTGTATTAGAAACAGGAGCAGTGGCATTGAGAGAATAAAAAGAAATTGAAAGTATTAAAACAGGCAATGTGGAGACTAAACTATCACTCTTTGCAGATGATATTATGGTCTACTTAAAGAATCCTAGAGAATCAAGTAAAAAGCTTGTGGAAATAATCAACAACTTTAGCAAAGTTGCAGGATACAAAATAATCCCACATAAATCATCAGCATTTCTGTATATTTCCAACACATCTCAGCAGCAAGAATTAGAAAGAGAAATTCTTTCTAAAATCACACTAGATAATATAAAATATTAATCCATTTGCCAAGACAAACACAGGAATTATATGAACACAACTACAAAACACTTTACACACAATTAAAACTAGATCTAAATAATTGGAAAAAATAATTGCTCATGGGTAGGATGAGCTAACATAATAAAAATAAAAATGACAATCTTACCAAAATTAATTTACTTATTCCCTGCCATACTTATCAAACTACCAAGAAACTTTTTTACCGAATTTGAAAAAATTATAAAAAAGTTCATTTGAAAGAACAAATGATCAAAAATATCAAGGGAAATAATAAAAAAAAGTGAAGGAAGGGGTCCGAGCAGTACCAGATTTTATTTTATTTTATTTATTTTTCTTTTCTTTTTTTTCTTCTCTTCCTCTACCCTTAACTTCTATGCATTGGCTCCTTAGTGGAAGAGTGGTAAGGGTAGGCAATGGAGGTCAAGTGACTTGCCCATGGTCACACAGCTGGGAAGTGTTTGAGGCCAGATTTGAACCTAGGACCTCCCATCTCTAGGCATGACTCTCAATCCACTGAGCTACCCAGCTGCCCCCTAGCAGTACCAGATTTTAAATGTACTATAAAGCAGTGGACATCAAAACAATATGGTACTGACTAAAAGAGAGAAGGGAGGATCATTGGAATAGACTTGGGGTAAATGACCTCAGCAGTGTACAATACCCCAAAAGAACCCAGCTTTTGGCACAAAAACCCAGTACAAAAACTGCTGGGAAAATTGAAAAATAGTGTGAAAGAGATTAGGTTTAGATCAACATCTCATACCCTACACCACAATCAATTCATAATGGTGAATGACTTAAATATAAAGAAGAAAATTAAAGTAAATTAGGTTAAGATAGAATACTTTACCTATCAGACCTATGGGTAAAGAAAGATTTTAAGACCAAGTAAGAGATAGAGAATATTACAAAATGTAAAATGAATAATTATGATTACATTAAATTAAAAAGGTTTTGTGCAAACAAAATCAATTCAACCAAAATTAAAAGGGAAGCACAAATTAGGGAAAAATCTTTATAACCAAAACCTCTGACAAAGTTCTAATTACTGGAATTTATAAGGAGCTAAATCAATTGTACTGATAATCAAGCCATTTTCCAGTTGATAAATGGGCAAGGGAAATGAATAGGCAATTTTCAGATAAAAAATCAAAACTATCAATAAGCACATTAGAAAGTGTTCTAACTCTCTTATAATCAGAGAAATGCACATCAAAACAACTCTGAGGTACCACCTCACATCTATTAGACTGGCTAATATGACCCAAAGGAAAGTAATAAATGTTGGAGAGTATGCATTGCTGGTGAAGTTCTGAATTGATCCAACCATTATGGATGGCAATTTGGAACTGTGTGCAAAGGGCTTTAAATGATTGCCTGCCCTTTGATCCAGCCATACTGCTAGGTTTATATCCCAAATATATAATAAAGGAAAACACTTGTACAAAAATATTCATAGCCATGCTCTTTGTGCTGGCAAAAAAAATTGGAAAATGAGGGGATGCCCTTCGATTGGGGAATGGCTGAACAAATGGTGGTATCTGTTGTTGATGGAATACTATTGTGCTCAAAGGAATAAAGAACTGGAGGAATTCCATGTGAACTGGAATGACCTCCAAGAACTGATGCAGAGTGAAAGGAGCAGGACCAGGAGAACATTATATACAGAGATGGATACACTGTGGCACAATCAAATGTAATGGACTTTTCTACTAGCAGCAATGCAATGATCCAGAACAATTCAGAGGGATTTATGAGAAAGAACACTATCTACATCCAGAGAAAGAACTGTGGGAGTAGAAACACAGAACAAAAACAACTGCTTGATCACATGGATCAATGGGATATGATTGGGGATACACAGTCTAAACAATCACCCTAGTGCAAATATTAATAATATGGAAATAAGTCTTGATCAATGATACATGTAAAACCCAGTGGAATAGCTCATTGTCTATCAGAGGGTGGATGGAAGTAGGGAAGGGAAAGAACGTGAATCATGGAACCATGGAAAAATATTCTAAATTAATAAATTCAATAAATAAAATTAATTTTAAAATGTTCCAATATCACTGCTAATTAAAGAAATGTACATGAGAGCAATTCTAAGATTCTGCCTTGCATATATCACTATGGTAATGTTGATAAAAATGGAAAAAAAGATCAATATTGTAGTGGGTATGGAAAAATAGGCACTTTTATGCTCTATTGGTTGGAACTTCAAATTGTTGGAACAATTCTTAAGGACAATTCAGAATCGTAAATGGAAATTTCTAAATGGTGCTTGCCCATGAACCTACCAGCATTTCTGCTTCCTCTATACCCAAATGAGATCAAAGAAAGAAGAAAGTGTTCTTTAGGTATGTAATGTAAAAATCAATTTTTTCAAGGTGTCAGAAACTAGAAACTAATAAACTCTTTCAATAAGCAAATGGTTGAATAAGTTGTTGTATATGAATGTGATGGAATACTATTTGTCATATGAAATGTGGAAAAAGATGATTTCAAAAAAACATAGAATAGATTATATGAATCAATGCAACATAATCTGAGCAAGATATAAGTGCTTTAAAATGAAAAAGTGAGTAATTTATAAATTGATGAATGAAATAAGCAGAACCCAGGCAACAATTTATTCAACAATAATACCTTTAAAACACACAACTTTGTAAAGTATATGAAGTGTGATCAATTAATTGACTATTGATGATTTCATAGGACTAATGATGAAACATGTTGTCTATGACAGAGAGGTTATGGACTTAGTGTACAGAATAAAACACCTATATGTGTATATGCAACAGACATATTTAATAGATATATGCATGAAAGCATGAACATATATATTTAATTTGTTTTGCTTGACTATATACATTTGTAACAATAAATATTTTTCTTTGTTTCCTAATGGGATGGCAGTATGAGGGAGAGAAATTTGATTTCTGTTAATTTTTTAAAGTTGATAATTAGTCTACTACATATGTGAATTGTTTTATGCCTTTCAGGTGAGATCACTGTATTATTAGTTTTTTTATAACTTTTATTTTATTACAAAAGACCTCTCAAAACGTAGGAGTAAACCATAAATATTTGTTTTGGGAAAACAAAACCTATCCATAAAATGTTTTTCAGGAGAAGAATGAAAATAGTAACATCTGAGAGTTTTGAAGTAGATTATCTAGTTCTAATTATACCGAAATGATTTATAAAATGTTCATACTTCTTAATAAAGAAATATAACTAGATATGTGCACTAAACAGGTTAAAGATTAAAAGCAAGGACAATTTATAGAAATAAATATTTATAACAAATACTTTTTTATAGTAGCAAAGAACTGGAAACAAAATAGATGTCTATTAATCAGCAACTAGCTAAACAAGAAGTAGTTCATGAATGTAATGAAAAATTACTATGCTCAAAGAAAAATGAGTATAATGAAAAGAAAGACTTAGGAAGTCATATGAACTAATGGAAATTGAAGTAACCTGAGCTGGGGTAATAATATACACAGTAAGGATGATAATATAAATGGAAACAATAACATATTTAAAGCTGGAAAGCTGGGAGATCATAATGATCAATTTTTTTCTTCATGGAGCAGTTTGGGAATTCACCTCCCTTCCTTCTCTTCAGGGTCATAAGATTGTGAATGTAGTAAAATAAAAATAATGAGAGTATCAACTGTTATTCTGGAAGTTTTCCTACACTACTTTTTCATTTTAAAAAATCTGTTTTAAGAGAGGACTCTCCAGGAAGTGAATAAGGTACATTTTGAGACATATATATGTCAAAGCAAATATATCTTTAAATATATATATATATATATATATATACATATATATATGTATATATATGTCAAAGCAAATATATCATTAAAAGTATTTTTAAAGATAGTAAAAGCAAAATAATTTTTGGAAGCACTAGCAACTGGGGTGATTAGAAAGTCATCAAGTAGGAAGTAGTATCTGAATTGAGCTTTAAAGGAAACTAGAGATTATAAGAGACAGAGATAAGGAAGAAGTACAATCTTCACTACAACATCCTGAAAAAAAGTCATTAATCCTCCAACTAAATATCTTTAGTGGTGGAAAATTTAGGACTTTTTGTATGTGACTTAAAAATATTTAGAAATAGCTAAAAATACTGGTAATATGCTACATGTATTTTCATGTAAATAATGTAATATATGGCCATTATATTCTGTGACAAGCCCAGAATCAAGTATGAAAAGGACATACGTCCTTATTTCTCCATCACTTAAAATTCATGATTTCATACTTAAACCATCTTAATCCTGTGATTATATTTCTCAAAGAATTTTGCCTAATTGTTTTGTTGTGAAGAGTCTTTAACCTACATTATACTCTAAAAAATGAAACACTTACTTATGGTGATTGAATGATCAGTACAATTGAGTCTGGAATTCTCTAATGCTCTTTGTCTCTTATTTGGTCATAAATTCTTCCCTTCTTCATAGATCTTTTTTTTTTAAACCCTTACCTTCCATTTTAGAATTAATACTGTGTATTGGTCCCAAGGCAGAAGATCAGTAAGGGCTAGACAAAGGGGGTTAAGTGACTTGACCAGGATCACACAGCTAGGAAGTGTCTGAGGCCAGATTTGAACTTAGGATGTCCTGTCTCTAGGCCTGGCTCTCAATGCAATGAGCCACCTACCTGGCTATTCCATAGATCTTACAGGTAAACTGTACTATGTACCCCTAATTTACTTATATTACTCTTTATGTTTAAAGCACATATCCATTTTGACCATATCTTAATATAGTGTGAGATATTGATCTAATTCTAATTTTTGTCATACTGTTTTCTAATTTTCCTGGCAATTTTTGTCAAATATGTAGTGAGTTCTTATGCCAAAAGCTGAGGTATTTGGATTTGGGAAACACTAGATTGCTGAGGTCATTACTCGTATTCTATGCCATTGTTCCATCCTCCTGTTTCTTAGCCAATACCAGATTATTTTGATGATTACTACTTTATACTGTAACTTAAGATCTGGTACTGGTAGACCACCATCCTTCACATATTTTTCATTAGCTCCCTTGACATTCTTGATCTTTTTTTGCTTCTAGATGAATTTTGTTATTATTTTTTCCTACTTCTATAAATGTTTTTAGTAATTTTATTGTTATGGCACTGAATAAGTAGATTGATTTAAGCAGGATTGTCATTTTTATTATATCAGTTCAGCCCACTCACTAGCATAATGTTTTTTTTCTAGTTGCTTAGATCTAACTTCATGTGAAAAGTGTTTGATAATTGAGTTTTTATAATTCCTGTTTGTCTTGGCAAATAGATTTTCAAGTATTTTATACTTTCCAGAGTAATTTTAAATGAAGTTTCTTTTTCTAAATCTTGCTGCTGGGTTTTGTTAGAAATACATAGAAATGTTGATGATTTATCTGGTTTTATTTTGTATCCTTCAACTTTCCTAAAATAATTAATTATTTCAACTAGTTTTTTTAGTTGATTTTCTAGCATTCTCCAGGATACCATCATACTGTCAGCAAAGAGTGATGGTTTAGGTTCCTAGTTGCCTATTTTAATTCCTTCAATTTATTTTCCTTCTCTTGTTGCTAAAGCTAGCATTTCTAGTACAATACTTAATAGTAGTGGTGATGACGAGCATCCTGGTTTCATTTCTGATCTCATTGGGAAAGCTTCTAACTCATCTCCATTGCAGATGATACTTGCTGATGGTTTTAAATAAAAACTCTATTATTTTGAGAAAAGGATCTTCTATTCCTATACTTTCTAGTGTTTTCAATAGGAATGAGTATAGTATATTATTAAAGACTTTTTCTGCATCTATTCAAATAATCATGTGAATTCTGTTTGATTACTGATATGGTCAATTATGCTGATAGTTTTCAGATTATTAAGAAAGTCTGGAAAGTTTTTTTTGTATGTGTGTGTAATTGTTTATTATATTCATCCTCTACAAATGATATGTCTAAACTATAATTATTTTCATTCAGAGTTTCAGAATATAAGATCACCAAATAACCCATGAAATAATATTCCTTACTATTTTGGGATGAAAGCAACTCAGCAAATTCATTTATTTGTTTCTCCAAGGAGAATGTGTGCTGACTTTTTCTTTGGTTAATTAGTACTAAAAATTTCAAGATTGATATAATTAAATACGAACATCTAAGTTAATCTTTGTAGTTGAACTTAATTTTTTTTTAGCATTGTCTATCCCCTTTTTTTTTATCACTCTGTCTGTATTAGTATACCAAGGGGATGCATATTACTAAAAGACATTTTTGTTTTGTTTCATATGATGAGCTTTTCTCCTCTAGGAATATTTTAAAAATAAGTCAGAGTCTGTTGATTGAACAGAATGTGAACATTTCCATTGTTGTAGAACCTACTTGAGCTTAAAATATATTGGTAAAGACTTTAAGACCCCAAAGTCATCTCCCCATCATGACTGGATAGAAAATTAGAATTTTCTAAGCACAGATGGTGAAATATAGTCTAGATCTTAATACAGTTCTAATTTTAGAACTGTATTAATATTGGTTGAATGTTCAGGTTCCAAAAAAAATAGTTATTCATTCAATTATAATTTCAAGCCTCTAGTTGAATTTCCCATGGCTTTATATTTAGTTCTGTCATTTAGCATTTTTAGTTATTGACTCAGATAAAGGCAGATATGTAATGCTTATCAAATTTGAATATGAAACAATGCTAAGCAAGAACTAACATTTCATTTAACAGTCATGATCTGAAAAAGATATTGATAAATCAGATTCTCGCGTTGAACTGATATAACAATATTAAATGAGAAAAGGATTCATGTAAAGTCTTATATTTGCAAAAGAAAAATAGTCAACTTCATAAGTGTAATTCTTACAAGGCATAATTAAATGCTTATTATGAAAAATAAAATATCTGACAGTTTTAATTAGATATAAGAAAAATATGAGTTAATGTTTTTTATTGACAGTCAATAACATATGCAACCTCATTCTGCATATGGAGATCTATAGTTTCCATGAATAAGCTTATCAGAACACATCTGAGGCACTGAATTTAGCTCTGGGCATCATAGTTTATGAAATATATTGATATGTTGAGAAGGTCCAGAGTACAAAAACCAGGTTCGTGAAGAGTTTTGTATACATTTAATATAATGATTAGTTGAAGAACTCTGTGATGGCTTAGCTGGAACAGAGAAAACACAATGTTGGGAAGAGTGAGTTGTAGTTTCTTTTAGTATTTTCAGGATATCCATGTGAAGAATTGAGAGGAATAGGTAGAAATTGCAAAGAGTAAAATTTTGGGACATATAAGGTATATCTATAGCCTACATCTATTCTTATGAACAACTTGCATATTTAAAAGTATTAATGGATAGAGTTAGCTCATTTAGTTTCCTAACAATTAGGTTGATTATATGTAAGGGTAGAAAAACAGACACAGAGATAAGCTATTAGGAGAATAAAGAAAAGCCCAGTTCATAACTCTATATCTGTAGCCTTCGATAAAAGATGATATCTTATTAAAATGTTCCCATGAATTAATAGAACATAGAGTAAAATGCTACAATCTCAATCCATTGACATAGAAGAGGAAATAGTGCTAGCATAAAGCAGAGATCTAATACATTTATTTTGATGCAAAAAGTAACATAATTTATTCAACAGTGCAATGTCCCCCCAAAAAAAATTTTCTTAGAAATTGCCAAAAGCCCTGAGGCTAGAAAAAATATGTTTGTTGGAATGATGAAGATAGTATTTAGTTTATTCTTGAATCAAAGGTAGAAAGACATCATATAGATAATGCACATTGTTTTACCTATAATTTGTTTCATTTAAGCAATAATGATTTTTTTCTGACATCATCTGGCTATGCATAAAAACACAATATATGAGTTTACTTAATGCAGTATTATACCATATGGCATACCTTTCTGAAATGACCATATCATAAAAGATAACTCTAACATCTTAAAATGTGAAATGTCAAGCTATTCCTGTTTCTTTATGCATCTAACAACACATACATTGAGGTTTCCTGAAAGATACTCACTACTTTATGACATTTTCTGTTCTATCATAAGAAATTTGATGACTAACAGTGATTGGTAGAATTCTTGTCTTTACTTCGCTTTGATTGCAGTGATTGCTATCTTTAGATAACTTTCCAGCCTCCATCAAAACAGAATGATTATGTGTTATAAAGAGATCTTATTCAAGGAGATTAAACATTTCACTTTGCTGCAAAAAATTGTTTTACTACTCTCCAATGGACAAAGTTGCATACATGCCTTTGGTATTAGGTCAAGTCAGTCTGCTATAGAAAGTACCTGAACCCATGTCCTATTTTCTAATATGTTAATGCAGTTTTCATTGAGATATCTTAAGGAAAGCTTCTGAGGGCCATTCTGTTCTAAAAATTATCAGTCAGGATCAAGGGTTAATAAGACAAAGTTAACTTTCTAGCTAAACCTAAATTTCTTATGAGAATACCTAAAAAACATGCATTATAAGAAAAGATTTTTAAGTGAAAATATCTGCCAACATGATAATCATCATTAAAAATATTAAAAAGCAAAATAACAAAATGACCAAGTTTTTAACCACAACTCTCCTTGTTCTGAGCCAAGGTTACAGAGAAAGCCAAAAGCAAAAATTTCTTGGCTTTGAGCTCACCTGCATGGCTATAGAAGGGAGGGCAGTACCCAAGCAACTACATTTGTTGATTTATGTGCTGTAGACTAAGATCTGAGAGCTCTGGTCACTCACATGCTTCCATTCCTACTCTTGGTTGTACATGGAGGGATCAATTTCACCCCAACAACTGAGCATCCCGGAGAATATCAGAAGTAAAAAGTGCATTCATAAATATTTACAATATTCTATGCACTATGTTAGATGGTATACAAAAAGGCATGAAAGAGATTTTCATTTTTATCTCTTGTGAAAGGACAGGACAAATGAATACACTAGAGAAGATATATATTAACATGACAAATAGCTATGGACTAATTTAATCTCAGAATAAAATACCAAAAGAAGAGACAATTTTTATGAAAAATATAATAGAACCCAAGACAATGATGAATGTGCTACATGACTCAAAGTATGGCTGAACAATCTATAAAATCAAAGAATGAGATAATGAATATACATAGAGCATCAATATATAGGCGAAGATGGAAAAAAAAGTGTCTCCCCCCCCCAAATAAGCAAAAGACAAAGAAAAATTTTTACCTTGGAAAATTATTTCAGGAACAGGGAGGATCAAAATGTAGGGTTAAAAAGGACAGCATTGTAATAATGGCAATGTGTGAAATCTTAAAGGAAAATGTGAAAGGAAGTCAAGTCTGAGATGAACTCCTAGAAGAGTTTCAGAGGAGGATCATAAAACAAATAATAACTAAGGATGAGGTAAAATTGCAAGAGGAACTAAGAGGCCAAAAAAAAAGAGGAAGATCAAAAACTCAGTAAGAAAATAACTCCCAAAAAGGTAGTTCAAAACCTCAAGCAAGAAAATGGCTCCCTAAAAATTAGAATTAGAATAATTTAAAACTAAAGTCTCCATAAGACAGTAGGAAACAATAACACAAATTCAAAATAGTGAAAAACTTGAAGAAATATGAAATATCTTATTAAAAAACAACTGATCTGGAAAATAGATCCAGAAGAGATGAGCTAAGAATCATTACACTACCTCAAAGCTTTAAAAATAATAATTTTGTTTTAAACCCTTGTACTTTGGTGTATTGTCTCATAGGTGGAAGATTGGTAAGGGTGGGCAATGGGGGTCAAGTGACTTGCCCAGGGTCACACAGCTGGGAAGTGGCTGAGGCTGGGTTTGAACCTAGGACCTCCTATCTCTAGGCCTGACTCTCACTCCACTGAGCTACCCAGCTGCCCCCAAAATAATAATTTTTAAAAGCCCACATACCATATTTCACTACAATGGAGAATGTCCCTGATCTTCTAGAACAAAAGGGGGAAATTGAAATGGAAAGAATCCACCAATTAACTTCTAAAAGTGTTGCTGATTTTAAAACAACTGAACTTTCATTGTCAAATTGTAGAATTACAAGGCAAAGGAGAAAATAATGCAAGAAGTCAGAAAGAAAAAAAATCAAATGTTATAGAGCCATAGGATTACAGAGGATCTCAAAGCTTTTGTGTTAAATTACTGGAACTTATAGACTATGATATTCCTACAAGGCAAATAATCTAGTACTGCAACCCAGAATCATCTACCTAGGAAAAATCAACATAATATTCTTGGGAAAGAAAAGCACATTGAATGAGAGGAATTCAAGGCATTCATAATGAAAAGATCAGATCTGAAAAGAAAAGCTAATCATCAAATTCAACCTCTGAGAAAAATAAAAAAAAATGAGGCTGAAAAGGGAAAATTCTATGGACTCAATGTGTTAAACTAATCACATTCCTCAATTAGAAATTGATAACTAAGATACTTAAGATATCTATGATACAAGTACTTAAGGTGCTTAAGATCCTTAAGGCAATCAATGGTGTTAAAGTGATTACACTGATAAGCAAGTTACTTAAGATATTTATAATACAAGAGACACCTAAAGTACTTAAATTACTTAGGAGACTTAAGGTATTCAAAGGAATCAATAAGGTCAAATTGATCACATTACTACATAAGATGATAATTGGGTTGCTTAAGATATCTGTGATTCTTGAGATGCTTAAGATAACTAAAGGCCTTGGGATATTTCAGGTTCTAAAGATATTTAAGAACTTTATTATTAGAGCACTAAAAGGAGCAAAATCAATGGAGAGAATTTGATGGGGTGATATAAAATTACAATTAAGAGATAAAAAGGAGGAACATTCTAAAGAGAAAAGGAGATAAAGAAGGAAGTAAATTTTCTCAAATGAGGAGGTGCATAAAAGTCAAAACATTTGAGGGGGAAATGAGGGAGAGGGTGGTGGCCAATGCTTCAACTTTACTCATCAGGATTGGCAACAAGTGAGAATAACATCAACATACAGCCACAGAAACCTAGGTTACCATAAGGATAAGTAAGAAAGGGAGGGAAATACCAAAAAAAAATGAAGAAATGTAAAAAAGGGGAGGATATACTGAAAGAGGTGGTAAACAGAAGCAAAACATGTTGAAAAGGGAAAAGGATGAAAGAATAGTAAGATGAAGATAGATAGGGGAAATATAAAATTGGTAGAAACACAATCTTAACTGTGAAAATGAGTGGAATGAATTCATGGATAAAACAGAAAATGATAGCAGAGTGAATTAAAAGCAATAATTCCACACATGCTATCTACAAGAAACATTTAAAGCATGAAGACACAGAGAATAAAGGCAAAAGGCTGGGGTAAATTCAGCTAATGATAAAAAAGTAAGGTTAACAATTATGATCTCAGACAAAGCAAAAGTAAAAACTAACTAAAAGAGATAAGGGAGAAAATCACATCTTCATAGAAATGACCATAGACAATGAAATCATATCAATATTCAACATGTATGTACAAACAGTGAGGCATTCAAATTATTAAAGGAGAAACTGCATGAGTTATAGGAGGAAAGTGAAAATAAAAATATATTAGAAGAAGAAATTAACTTCCCCCTCTCATAATTAGCTTAATCAAAGCAAAAAATAAACAAGAAAGAAATTAAGGAGGTGAATAAAATTTTAGAAAAGTAAGAATTCATAGACATGTGGAGAAAACAGAATAGAAATAGAAAGGAATAGCATACCAAAATTTCCAGGATGCAGCAAAAGCAGTACTAAGAGAAAAATTTTTACCTCTAAATGCTTATTCAGTGGCAGCTAGGTGGCTCAGTGAGTTAAGAGCCAGGCCTATAGCTGGGAAGTCCAATCAAATTTGGACTTAACTCCCATTGCCTAGCCCTTACTGCTCTTCTGCCTTAGGACCAATACCTAGTATTGATTGTGATACAGAAGGTAAGGGTTTAAAAAAATTCTTATTAAATAAAATGCAGAAAGAGATCAATGATTTGAAAAAGCTACCAAAATATTTTAAAGGAATGAATAAAAAATTCCCAATTAAACACCAAATTAGACATTCTGAAAATCAAAAGAATGATGAACAAAATTGAAGTAAGAAACCATTGTATTCATGAATAAGACAAGGATCTATTTTTTTTATGAAAAAGTACAATAGAATAGATAAACCAATTGTTAATTTGAGGAAAAAAATACTAAATTACTAATATCAAAAATTAAAATGGTGAATTCCTAAATAATAAAGAAGAAATCAAAGACAATATTAGAAATTACTTTGCCCAATTAAATGCTAATAAATCAGAAAATGTAAATGAAATAAATTAATTTTAAATATATATACATATATATGTGTATAAATTGCTGAAATTAAAAGAACAGGAAATAAGATACTTAAACAATTCCATCTCAGAAAAAGAAATTGAATAAGCCATCAATGAATTCCCTAAGAAAAAAAATCCCAGAGACAGATGGATTGACAAATGGATTCTACCAAGAATTTAAAGAATAATTAATTGCAATACTATACAAAATATTTGGAAAAATTAGTGAAAAAGGAATTCTACCAAATACGTTTTATGATAAAATATATGATGTTGATACCTAAACTGGAAAAAAAGAAACAGAAACTAAAATATAGACCCATCTACCTAGTAAGTATTAATGGAAATTTTTAAATAAAATATCAGCAAGAAGATTACAGCAATATAACAAAAGGATCACATATTATATTCAGGTGGGTTTTTATATCAGGAATACAAGGATGATTCAATATTAGGAAAACTATCAGCATAATTTACCATGTCAATAGCAAAACAATCAGAAACCACATGATTAATTCAAAAGATGCAGAAGTTTTTTAGAAAATACAACATCCCATGCCTATTAAAAATACTAGAAAATATTTGAATAGAGCATTTCTTAAAAATGATTAATAGCATATACAAAAAAACATTAGCAAGAATTATCTCTAATGATGATAAGCTCGAAGACTTTTCAATAAGATCAAGTGTGAAGCAAGGGTGTCCATTATCCCACTACTATTCAATATTGTCCTAGAAACACTACTTATGGCAATAAGAGAAGAAATTAAAGGAATTAGAATAGGCAATTAGGAAATAAATGTATTACTCTTTTCAGATGATATAATGTTATATTTAGAGAATCATAGATAATATTAAAATTATAGAAACTATTAAAAACTTTAACAGGCATAGGATACAAAATAAACCCATATAAATTATTAGCATTCCTTTATAACACCAATAAAATCCCAAAGCAGAAAATAGGAAGATAAATCTCACTTAAAATAACTGTAGACAATATAAAATACTTAGGAGTCTACCTGCCAGGTCATACCCCAAAACTAGATAAACCTAACTACAAAAGTTTCCACACAAATAAACTCAGGTCTAAACAACTGAAGAAAATAAAATCAATTGCTCATGGATAGGTTGAACCAATATAATAAAAATTATAGTTCTACCTAAATTAATTTAAAATTTTATTGTCATACCAATGAAATTCCCTAAAGATGATTTCATTGAACTAGAAAAAAAATTAAATTTATCTGGAAAGAGGAAAGGCCAAAAATAACAAGGGAATTAATTTAAAAAAATGAACATAAGTAGCCTCATTGTACCAGATGACAAATTGAATGATAAATTACCAACTATCAAAACAATCTGGAATTTGCTAAGAATTAGAGTAGTGGATCATTGAAGTAGCCCAAGCACTCAGCATGCAATAGTGAATGACAATAGTAACCCAGAATTTTATGAACCCAAAGATACAAATTTTAGAAAGAAGAATTTACTATTTGACAAAAAACTGCTTGGAAAATTGGGAAATAGTTTGGCAAAAACTAGGCACAAACCGACACCTCATGTCATATAACATGGTAAAGTCAAAATGTATACGTAATAAAGAAATAAAGGGCGATACCATAAACAAATTAGGGGACCACAAAACAGATTATGAGATCTATGTGCCCAAACTAGTCATAGAGAACATTATGAGAAGTAATATAGATAACTTAGACTATATTGTTTAAAAAAGTTTCTGAACAAATAGAATCAATGCAACCAAGTTTATTTGGGAGTGAGAGAATTCTTTTATAGGAAGTGTCTCTGAAAAAGGCTGTATTTCTCAAATATAGAGAAATTGCTGAAATTTATGAGAATAATTTCCCAACTGACAAATGGTCAAAGGTTAGCAGGCAATTCTCAGATAAATAGATTACAACTATTTTATGTGAAAAAATTCTCCAAATCATTATTAATGAGTGAAATGTAAATCAAAACAATTCTGAGGTACCACCTATCAAACTGTCTAATAAAACGAAAAGAAGAAAGGATAAATGTTGAAAGGAATGTGGAAAAATTGAGACATTAGCACACTGTTGGTGGAACTGTGAACAACCATTCTAGAGAGCAATCTGGAACCATGTTTATAAAACTTTGACCCAAAAATACAACTACTAGTTCTGTATTCCCAAGACATTAAAGATTGGGGCAATGAACCTACATGCCCACAAATATTTATAGCAACTCTTTTTTGTAATGGCAAAGAATTAGAAACTGAATGTCCATCAATTAGAGAATGGCTGAACAAATTGGGGTATAGGCACTATACAATTTGTACTCATAGACTGTATGTCTTTCTTTGGGGGTGGAAAGAATTTTTTTCTCATGACAAATCCTTTGGAATTGTTATGGGTCATTGTACTTATCAGAGTAGCTAAGTCACTTTCAATAGTTATTACAATATTAGTTTTCAAAGTACAATAATATTCCATCATAATCATATATTATAAATTGTTCAGACGTTAACCAATTGATGGACATCCCTTTATTTTTCAAATCTTTACTACTCCAAAAAGTAATTGCTATAAGTATTTTTGTTCATATCATCTTTTCCTTTTTATTTTGTCTTTTTGGGGGTATAGACCTAGTAGTAGTATTGCTGGTTATTGTTGGTTTTATTGGTTAACAGTATTGCTGGTTAGCAGATGGCCTAAACCAAGCTGAGGGTAATAGGGCTCAAACCAATTGGTGAGGTAGGAGAAAGTCTACACTATGCATTTGAAGATTTCTTCCAACTCACTTGGAATAGGCAGATAATAAGAATTTGTTCCAATGCCCATGAAAACAGCTAAAGCAGAGTTTAGTCAGACATCCAAGACACCAAGATCACTCACTTGTTTTGCTACTGGACTTCAATGACTAGAAGAGAGAACGAGGTTGAGTATTTTTTGCAACTCTACTTAAATTCAATTCAATGCAAGTAAAAATATCACCTGTGATATCATTGATCCTTATAAAAATGAAGGCTGAATAACAAAAGCAAAATATACATTTATATGTGTGAGTGTGAATAGATAACTATTTTAATATTTGTGATCTTGCATAATAGATCTCATGTATTTTAGGATATTATGTTGAAAAGAGATTCTAAACTTCAATTGCTAATAGGATTCATCAAACACACATAGGCATATGTGTGCACACACATTCATTAGGAAAATGCATAACTATAGGTCAATAAAGACAAGTTTTGTAGAAAGGTAGAATTGAGATGATGGAAAGTACAATGGTCTTGGAGTCCATTCAAATCCTATCTTTCCCAGGAGTTGTGAATTTTCAGTTCCTCAGTTTCCTCCTGTATAAAATGGATGTAATTATACTTGTTCCAAAAATAAAAATAATGAAGAATAGAGTTTGTAAAACTTAAAATGCTGTAGAAAAGTGAGTAAATACTGTTTTACTAAATCAAAGAAAAATATTTCAAGCTTCATTACCTTGGACAATTTGGCATATTTTTCTTAGCTTGTTAGCCTATGATACTAGAGGATGGTCAATTAACCATATATCTTCCCATTTTACTCAGTGAGTTTAGACAGGCATCAGCAAATCTATCTAGATATCTAGATACCTCTCTCTCTCTCCTTCCCTCCCTCCCTCCTCTCTCTCTCTCTCTCTCTCTCTCTCTCTCTCTCTCTCTCTCTCTCTCTCTCTCTCTCTCTCTCTCTCTCTC
>NC_058133.1:449997229-450026244 GCF_016433145.1 Gracilinanus agilis
GGCTATTTATTTGTAACACACAAATATATGTATATATGTATAAGTGTATATATATATGTATATGTATATACATATATATATAATTATATACAGTGTCAATCTTTATTTATAGACCAAGTATCTATTTTGAATTTATCTTGGTTTATTTGTGAGATGTTGGCCCAAATACTAAATTCTTTCCCCAAAAGCTTGGATCTTTGGTATTCTCAAATGGTAAGTTGCTATTGTTATGTAGAAATGGAAGCATGGAATCCCTGCAAAATACAGGGACAGCCTCACCCAGAGTTCTAGGGGACCCCACCCTGGAGAACTTTGGGTGAGGGGGCAGTTGAGAAGGGTTGAGGCAGTTGTTTTGTGGGGGTTGAGGTGACTGGATCACTGCTTACTGCTCCTGACCTGGAGGGTTCACCTGAGTGGCCATTGTGGCATAAGCCATCATGGTTCCTACTCAGGGGTTAGCTGGCTTTGTAGGGTTAATCCTTATTAATATCAATATAACAATTATTTAGTGATTTAGTGATTAGATATATTCACTATTAGCAAGAGAGCCAGTTTAGTCAAGTGCCCTTCACCCCCTCCTGTGGGGGGGAAGGGCAGCTTCAACCTAACAGATCAGGGTCACCCTTTCCTTATCCAAAACCTTTAATTACCCCCTCTAGTTTTTCTTTTACTTCTTAATATAAGCTTTGCCTACAATATCTGTGCCTGGGAATTATTTGGGGAATATTCATTGCTCAAGTCTGGTCATCTAGCTTGAATCCTGTCAGCTGCCAGATTTAAGAAGATCATCTCAGTCCTTCAACATTTAGATAACTAGCTTCTACTTATTCTTCTATCAGACCTGTCAGGAATGTAAGTTAAAGGAAAGGGGAACATCATTACAGTTCAGCCTCAACAGAAACTTAACAGAAGTACCTCAGTCAGTCTCCATTTTTCCAACTGAAACTTCAACTGCTTGGGGAGAGGGGTTTGAGAGCCAGGAGTGTCTAACTCCCTCCTTTCTCATTGAAATCTGTCAGTCAGTGTCTGTGAGAAGAAGTGACTTGAAGGTTACTGGCCCTGGCATAATCATCTGCTTCTCCAAAATATCTGTTATTTATCAACATAACACTATGGACATTAACTGCCATGTGTTGGTTGCCAAATCAATTCTACTGTTTGTTATGAGCATCAAGGGGCTCAGGAGAATGCTAGTGATGATTGGTAGAATAGGAGAGAGAGACACCCTAACCATAGCTAGATGTGAGTATAGATTGTTCCTACACCAGCTGGGTTAAGCCTCCTTAAGAGCCTAATATTCTCTGTTAAAACAACAAGGATTTAGTGACCAATCCAGCCAGACAGTTGGTAGATGCTTCCAGGAAGTAGAATGTGACTTTCTGAAACCTTAGGTTGGAATGAAGGATCATACTGTCTTGGAAAGACTAAAGCCAGCTAGAGATGTTAACCAGATCTGACTGCGAGGGACTAGTTGTTGTTGCTAAGGTAAGTACTTGGTTTCAAAGATAATCTAGGCTTTGGGATTAAACAGGGTTTATTTGTAATCAAATAGAGGGTAGGTAAGAGGGAGTAGGGAAGGTGGGTGAAGGTACCCTAAATGATTTTATCTAATATTAGAAACTAAAATAAATCTTGAAACACGAGTTGTTCCTAAGGTGCAGAGTATGTGAAGGCTTTGAGGGCACTTCCCAACTTTGTTGCTGTTTGTAGCTGAGTCCAGAGGCTGTCAGGCCCCTGGATCAGGTTTGTTGTTTTCTTGAAAGTAGTTGTTGACTCTTGCTAGATTTAAAGGTTGTTGGTTATGCCAATAAGGTATTGATTTGGATTGCAGTGAAGGTTGTCCCTACCTGCCTGCCTAGCAAAATCTCCCAAACAACCCAGGAGCCCACTTCCACCACCTCCTCCCTAACCTTTGAGATGAGGGAAAGAAGTGAAGACCCAGAGGTTTGTGGACCCACAAGTTATACCCTGTCCTTAACTGTTACCCTGGCACACACCCTGGGTGCTTTGCCAGGATCTGTGTTCCAAAGTGGCAAACTGCTAACTTGCACCCACAGAAAATGGCTGCCCATTTCTGCATATCACATGTTTCATCACTTAGTCGATGTCAGATTGTATTGATGAGTATATTTTATAATATGGTTTGATATCTAATACAACCAGACCCCCTTCCTTCATATTTTTTCAATAATTCCCTTGATATTCATAAACTTTTATTTTTCCAGATAAGCTTTATTGTTATTTTTTCTAGTTCTAGAAAATAATTTTGGGTAGTTTAATTGGTAGAACACTGAGTATGTAAATCAATTCAGTTAGGATTGTCATTGTCACTATACGGGCTAAGCCTATCCATGAAAAATTAATCTTTAAGTTTGAGTTTATTTGTGTGATGAGTATTTTGTAATTGTGTTCATATAGTTCCTGGGTTTATTTTGGTATTCACCGGTATTTACATAGTCTAGAGCAGTGATGGGCAAACTTTTTAAAGAGGGGGCCAAAGGAAAGGAAATGCTCATCTGTCAGCCTGTTTCTAAGGCAACTCTTTCGAAATTTCATTGTACTATATCCTACTCATTGTATTCGTCAGATTAGGAATAATTTCCCATGGCTGAATAAAACATTTCAGGGGGCCCAGATCTGGCTTGTGGGCTGTAGTTTGCTCATCACTGATCTAAAGTTATTTTTATTGTAATTTCCTTTTCTAGCTCTTGCTGCTAGATTTTGTTAGTGGTAAACAGAAATGATGATAATTTATGTATTATTTATGCTTTATATGTTTTATTTTGTATCCTGCAATTTTGTTGAAGCTGTGAATTATTTCTATTAGTTTTTTCATAGATTATCTCGGATTCTCGAGGTATACCACTATATTGTCTGCAAAGAGTGATAACTTTTTTCTTAATTGCCTGTTCTAATTCATTCAATTTGTTTTTCTGTTCTTATTGCTATAGCAAACATTTCCAATACAATATTAAATAATAGTGGTGATAAATGGCATCCTTACTTTACCCATGATCTTTTTGGGAATGGTTTTACTTCATCCCCACTGTAAATAATGATTGCTGATGATTTTAGATAGATGATGTCATTTATCATTTTAAGGAAGATTCCCTTTATTCCAACTTTTTTAAGGAATTAATTTGCATTGTGTCAAATATTTTTCTGAACCTATTGAAATAATC
Organism: Gracilinanus agilis; assembly: GCF_016433145.1. Taxonomy (NCBI): domain Eukaryota; kingdom Metazoa; phylum Chordata; class Mammalia; order Didelphimorphia; family Didelphidae; genus Gracilinanus; species Gracilinanus agilis. The sequence continues at coordinate 450,000,412 of NC_058133.1, forward strand.
ATGTGATTTCTGTTGGTTTTGTTATTGATATGGCCAATTATGCTTATAGATTTCCTAATATTTAACTATGTAATCTTGATAGTATTTATCTAAAATTTTTGCATCAGTGTTCATTAGGGAGATTGGTCTATAGCAGTGATTTCCAAAGTGGGCACCACCACTCCGTCATGGGTGCTGCAGAGATCCAGGGAGGTGGTGATGGCCACAGGTGCATTTATCTTTCCTATTAATTGCTATTAAAATTAAAAAAATAAATTTCCAGATGGCTAAGTAATATTTTTTTTTTCTGGAAAGGGGACAGAAGGCCCAAAAAGTTTGGGAACCACTGGTCTATAGTTTTCTTTTTCTGTTTTAGCTCCTCCTGGTTAGGTTTCAATATCATATTAGTTTCATAAATAGTTTGGAAAAATTCTCTCTTCCTCTGTTTTTTTTTCTTCTAGTTTGTGTAGTATTGAATTAGTTTTGTTTTTTTAATGTTTGGTAAAATTCACCTATGAATACATGTGCTCTGGGGCCTCTTTTATTAGGGAGATTTTTGATGGTTTGTTGTATTTCTTATTCTGTGATGAGGCTCTTTAAGTATTTTATTTCCTTTTTTGTAATTTAGGTAGTTTATTTTTGTAAGTATCTATTTCACTAAGATTGCCCATTTTGAGGGTGCACATGATCCAGAAAATTCCAATAATTGCTTTAGTTTCTTTTCCATTGTTTATGATTTTGATTTTTTTCATTTTATTTTCTTCATTATTTAAATCAAGCTAACCAATGATTTATCTATTATATTTATATTTTCATATGTAAGGGCTAAATTAAGGAGCTTGACAAAGTGAGGAGAGCAGTTTAACAGAAACTTTGTTTTATTTAAGAAAGAAGTACAGATAGAAAGATAGAAAAGAAGAGAGATTATTAATCTTATATTTTATAAATATACCTAAAATTTCTAATAACTACCTAAAATTTCCTAAAACTATCTCTGTCTTCTCAGGACAGGTTCTTCTGCCTGGCACACCAGGCCTAATCTACTCTATCTCTAAATTATTCACTAACTACCAAACTCCCTAAAATAATAGACAGCCATCACTCACTCACTCCTTCAATCAATTTTCTATAGCAGCCCAACTGTCAGGAGCCAACTACCAGCAAAGCCTTGCCTCAGAGACAGACCTCCTGCTCCCTAGAGATCCCAGATGTAAAAGACCTCCAATTGTCACCAGGTGCTTCCTTTTTCTCCTCACTCACCAACTGTCCCTCCTAACTTCCTGTTAGAGGGCCAACTATTTCCTCTCCTGAGGTCCTGGTCTTCCTGGTAATGGAATCTTCAGTTTTGGCTTACTGACTCATTGAACCTGTCAGTTCTGACCTACTTTCTAGCCTCTTAAAGAGTCAGAGGGAGAGATTAAGAAAATCCCTTTAATACATAAAACCAACTCATTGACTATTTTTTAGTTCAATGGTTTTCTTACTTTCCATTTTAGTAATCTCTCCCTTGATTTCTTCAGGATTTCTAACTTAATGTTTATTTGAAGATTTTAAATTTGTTCTTTTTCCAGTTGTTCCTAGTGCTGTTTTGTTTTGTTTCATACCCAGTTCTTCCCCTCTTGTTCAAGGTTATTTGAGCAGTTTTCCTGGTGATTTCTTTTAATATTATGTCTAGTATCGTTTTTTGTTCCTCGGGTTCAGGTATTCTGATCATTCTTAGATGATCTTTTCTTCATCTGTTTTCCAGGTTGATCATTTTCCCAGTAAATTATTATAGATTTTCTCCTATTTTTTCACGTTTTAAATTCCATTTTATTGTTTCCTGATGTCTTATCATTTCATTAGCTTGTATTTGTCCACTTCTGTTTTTTAGGAAATTATGGTCTTCCTTGAGTTTTTGTGTTTCTTTATTCACTTGGCTAATCCTACTCTTGGAAGAGTTGTTTATTTCAATGTTTTCCCCATTCCATTTCCATTTGGTCAATTCTTTTTCTTGTGAGTTTTTTCTTCTTCAGTGATTTTTTCCCAACTCTTTAATTTTCCTGTCAATTATCTTATAATTTGTTTTTTCAACCCCTTTTCAAGTTCTTTCAGGGATTCTTTTGATATCTGACTTATTTTCACACTTTCCTTTGAAGCTTCCCATATTTCCTTTTTGGCATTATTTTCTTCTCCTGAGTTCAAATTTTGATATTTTCTGCAACTAAAGTATCTTTTTAAATCAGAGCTTTTAGGGGTTGTTTTTTGTCTTTTCTTCATTTTTTTTTCTCATTATCCTAACATTGTTTCCTATTCCTAGGATAGAGAGTGCATTGCTCCAAGCTTGGAGTACTCTTCTCTGGTACTTGGGGTAATATTGTCTTCCCTTGTTTCTTATCATGTGTCTATCAAGGAGGTGGTCCTACTGGCTTGCCCTGGGAAGGTTTGCAGCTGTTTTGTCCAGTCATGTTCAGCACCCTATGCTACAAGTTCTCCTGTTGTTTTGTGAGCTGGGACACTCTGCTAATTCTTCATCCCTGCCAAGTGGCCTGGGTTAGGCTGGTTCCCTGATTGCTTTGGAATCTGCTACCTCATGCACTCTACTCCCACATGAGAGTGGGTAGATTACTTCATTGTAGTTCCATTTCCCCCTTTCCACTTCCCTGTAGCCCAGGGATCTTCTGTCATGTGTGGGTGAGTAGATTACTGTGGTTCCATTTCCCCCTCTATGCACTCCTGTAGCCCAGTGCACTGCTGTCCTGTGGTAGTGAATAGATTATTATAGTTCTCTTAAAGGGATTTTCATAATCTCTCCCTCTGTCTCTTTAATAAGCAGGGGAAGGAGATTTCTAGGTGGAGCAGAGCTGACAGTAGTCAGTGAGCCAGAGCTGAAGATTCCATTACCAGGGGAGATATAAGGAAGAAACAGTTAACAGGGTTTTTTGCCTCTGGAGCTCTTGAGAGCAGTAGGACTGTCTCTGCTACTAGCAGTTTACTGACATTTGGAGGATAAAACCTTATTTAAGGAGGTTGTGGGTTGTGGCTGTTGATTTATTATTGTAAGATAGGTAGTTTGTGAATCAATTTAAATAATGTAGGTTAGATAGGCCTCATCTGGCCAAGCAAGAAGCATTTGTCCTCCATTGAGGAATGACTGAACAAATTGTGGTACCTTTTGGTGATGGAATACTATTGTGCTATGAGGAATAATTAACTGGAGGATTCCATGTGAACAGGAACAACCTGCAGGAATTGGTGCAGAGTGAAAGGAGCAGAGCCAGGAGAACATTGTATACAAAGACTGATACATTATGGTACAATTGAATGTAATGGACTTCTCTACTAGCAGCCATGCAATAATCCAAGATAATTTAGAGGGACTAATAAGAAAGAACTGTGGAAGTAGAAACCCAGAAGAAAAACAACTGCTTGATCACATAAGTAGATGGGGACATGTCTGGGGATGTAGTCTCTAAGCTATAATCCTAATGCAAATGTTAATAATATGGAAATAGGTCTTGATCAATGACATATGTAAAACCCAGTGGAATTACTTGTTGGCTATAGGGGGGTGGTGGAAGGAAGGAAAAGAACATGAATCATGTAACTATGGAAAAATATTCTAAATCTATTAATTAAATAAAAATTTTCAATTAAAAAAAGAAGTACCTGTCCTCAGAAGACAGAAGTAGGGTTTTGGAAATTTTAGTTAGTATTAGGAATTTTCGTATAGTCATAGGGTATTAGAATAATAATCTCTCTTTCCTCCTTTCTATTTTCTATCTGTACTTCTCAAATTGAACTAAGTATTTTGTCAAACTGCTCTCCTCACTTTTGTCAAACTCCTACTATTTAACCCTCACAAGCCTGGTGAGCCAGGTAAGAGTTTAATTAATCTGTCAATCTTCTGTTCCTCACTTCTTACTATTCCTACTTTTTTTTTTAAACCCTTGTACTTCGGTGTATTGTCTCATAGGTGGAAGATTGGTAAGGGTGGGCAATGGGGGTCAAGTGACTTGCCCAGGGTCACACAGCTGGGAAGTGGCTGAGGCCGGGTTTGAACCTAGGACCTCCTGTCTCTAGGCCTGACTCTCACTCCACTGAGCTACCCAGCTGCCCCTATTCCTACTTTTCAAGGATAGGCAAAAAAAAGTAGAAGTGTAGGAAAATCTTAGGCAATTAAGCTTGGTGATAGATTTCATGGTACATGTAGTAAAGTGGGGATTCCAATCTTTCTAAAACAACTCCTGCTCCTGGGGAGCTTTACTGAGCTATTATATTTCACAATTTTAGCTTGTCTCTGGTTATTACCATTTGTGGCATTATTCATTCTATCAGGATTACTTCAATGATAGCAACTTTATCAAATATTTTATCTAGTCCTCACTAAGAAAAATAAATAGTGGAATGATAGCTTAATGGAGACTAGATTTGCATACCTTGAAGGTTTTATCTCTCAAATGGCCAGAACTATTTCTCAACTAAATGAGACTGTCTCTCATTTTAACCAACCTGTCTCTCCTAATGTTTCTACTTCTTCCATAAACTCCAGGGCAGCTCAAGCAAAACCCAAAAGAAAGAAAGTACAAGCCTACTACCCTTAGGAGAAGTACCAACCTTTAATCCCCCCAAAAGAGCTAATTAATATAAGACATCAAGGGCCACTTATCCCTCAGGATACTGAGGGATTTAAGCAGAGCACCCCTTCTTTTGCGGAGGAGTCCATATCTGTTATGAAAAGGCTGGAAAGCATATGTCAACAATCTGATCCAGTCTGGACTGATTTTGAGTATGTGCCAAATGAACTGTTACCAAAAAGGGAAAAGGATAAGGTCAACATGTTTACTAATGAGACTTGGGGAATGGGAGCAGTTCACTGGCCAGTGAAAGACCCCAGATGGGATTTTAATGATAAAGATGACTACACAAGATTGTGTCAAGCTAGGGAGGCAGTACTCAAATCAATGAGAACATGTTCTGACAGGCTGGTTACCTGGACTAAATTTGAAAAACTGAAACAAGATATTGGAGAAAATCCTTCACTGTTTGTGGACAGACTTATAGAACTGGGAGGAAAATATAGAGACCTAGATTTGACCAGAAAAAGGGATGTTAGCAATTGATAAGGCAGTTTTTGAAAAATTGTTGTAGGGTGATTAAGGACTATTTCAAAATCAGTTGTCCTAACTGGCCAAATATGGACCTTGATGAATTAAGAAGAATGGCAGTATATGTGTATAATGGGCATGAAAGGAAAGATGAAGATGATGGTGATTTAGTGGAGGCATTAAAAAAGGAGATAAAAGTATTAAAGGGAAAACTTGAAAAAAGAGATACATATTATGGAGTAGCTAATGGCTTCTTTGCAGGAATCTACAAACCAAAGACTAATGTGTTACTTAGGTGGAAAAAGGGGACACCTAATGTTTAAATGCAGGAACTGGACTCAAAAATTCAATAATTTTAAAAATAATGGTGGAAATTTTAGGAACAAAGCTATTTTAGTGAGAGATCAGAGTTTCCACTTTTACAACTATAGAAATCTTACCAGAAAATAAACAAAATGTTAAAGAGATAAAATGTTAGAAAAATTAGATATGAAAGAAATCTGAAGAAAACTGATTGGGATTAGAAAGAAATAGATTGCTTCGTCAACTGCATGTGTAACCTTCAGAAATATTAAAGATGTATTAGGACATACTAATGTAACAACTAAATTCAGAAAAGGAAAAACATTCAATTCATTCTCTTAAAAATATAATAAAATAAAACCATATTCAATAAATTCTTGTGGAAATATGGATTAAAATTTAATTGAAATTTAAATAATTTCATCCTAAAGAATGAGTCAAATAAATCATAGAAATAATCAATAATTAAATAAAAAATAATGACAACAATGAGACAGTATTCCAAATTTTTTGGGATAAAACCAAAGTCATACTTGGGAGAAAATTTATGTCTCTAATGTGTACAATAACAAGAATAAAGAGAAAATTGGGCATACAACTAAGAAAACTAGAAACAGAATGAATTAAAATTCTTTAATTAAGCAGAGAAGTGGAAATTATTAAAATCAAAGGAGTGTTAAATAAAATTAAAAGTAAAAAACTCATTAAACTAATTAATAAAACTAGGAAAAATAGATAAACCATTGGTTGTGAAATAGTCCAACCATTCTTAAGAACAATTTTAAATTATACTCAAAATGCTATAAAATGATGTATCCCCTTTCACTTAATAAGACTACTACTAGTTCTGTATCTCAAAGAGATTTTAAAAAGCAGATGGGGAAAGACCTACTTATATGAAAATATTTAGAGGAGCTCTTTTTATGATGGCAAATAATTGGACATTGAAGGGGTATATATCAATTGGGAATGGTTGAGCAAGTTAGAGAACATGGTTGTAATAGAACATTATTTGGTATAAGAAATAATGAGCAATATGAATTTATAAAAAAACCCTAGAAAAACTGATAGAAGCTAATTCAAAGTGAAGTGAGTAAACCAGGAGAACATAGTAGCAGCAGTATGATTAAATGTGAAGGACATGTATATTCTGATCAAGAAAAAAAAAATCCATAATGCCAAAGGACCAATGCTGAAAAACTGAATACATATCTGGAGAGTTCAGTGAATTCTCAGGGCAGAAACATACTTTTTTTTTTTTACTATCTTTAACTCATTTCATTTTGTTTATATTTTCCTTTGCCACACAGATAATATGGAATTATATGTTGTATGACCACACATATATGATCAAAATCAATTTCAAGGAGGGGAATGGATGAGAGATAGGAAGAGAATTTGGGGCTTCTGAAAAAAGTTAAAAGTTCTCCATGTAATTGGGGATGATCTAATGATATACATAAAATCATACATTTATTGTTTGGTTTAGTAGTATATAAACTTAAATTGGAACAATACAGAGATTAGCATTGTCCTTGAGGAAAAATGACCCATAGGAGTGGGGAGGCAGGGTGCAAGGGGACCAGGGGAGGAGAGATGGGAGGAAGGGAGGAGGAGAGGAGGAGGAGACTGGGCAGGAAAGGGCTGGTCAGGGAAAGGAGGGTGGGAAGAAGTAGAGCAGGGAGGGGGAGGAGAAGGAGACTGGGGAGGGGGAAGGTGGGTAGAGGCTAGGTAGATAGGAGGGAGAAACTGGGCAAGGTAAGAGTGAAAATGGGGAGGGCAAGGCAAAGACCGGGTGAAGCAAGAACAAGAGTAGGAGGATTCTTCTCCAAACTTCTGGTCATCAAATTATTAAAGCTAAATTAATCTTTGGTCCTTTATTTCCAAAGAATTTATTAATATTTACTTGAATAAGAGAAGGCAGAGAAGGGAGCCTAAATAAACTAGCTATGTGGGTGCTCTCCACATAGCTCTCTCTGCCACCATGCTTGAGGGAATAGAACTCCCACTTCCTGGAACTCACTCTTTTATTCCTTTTCTTTACCCCTGATCCATAACCTGATCCTTTCTGGATCAATGTGCCTTGATCACTATCTTATGACCCACACTAGAGCACAGGGAAGCAGGTCAGAATGCTTGATCACTCATTTGGAAAGACTTCCAGTAGAAGATAGAATTTAGGAATCAAAACAAGAAACAGTGTAAGCAGAAATGAGGAAGGAGAGCATTGTAGATATAAGGACAGCCATAGAAAATGCCTAGAGAGGAGCAAAGAAATGTTTTGTTAATGGAAGAGTAAGAAAGTTAATGTTACTAGTTCAAATAATGCATAGCAGAGAGTAATATTTAAGGATACTGGAAAAGAAAAAGGGAAGCAGGGAAGATTATGAAGGGCTTTGAATGCAAAATAGAGAATTTTTCATTTGATCATGAAGTGTGGAGCCACTAGCATTAATTGTAGAGTTTGAGGGAGGCATGATGATCTATGCTTTAGGAAAAATCACTTTCGTAGCCAATTGGAGGATGTAGTGGGTTGTGGAGTGTGTAAAGGGAAAACCCTTTCCCACCCCCACCCCCCATCCAACCTGCATCCTGTCCCACCTGCATGCCTGAGATGAATGACTGGATATAATGTGAAAGCACAGATGATTTGTGAAGGCACTAAGAGGAGATAAAGGATGGGGCAGGGGTGCATGCTCTCTCTATTCCCTTGGATGGGGCCAGTGTGGGACACTGACTGAGAGCCATGCTGGTTGTAATGATAATTGTAATGTAAGTGTAATTAGCTTCCTTAAGAATGGGGTGCAGTAAGATGTAGGATTTATAAAAGTGATTTGAGATTTCCTGGGGTGCTTTAAGATTTGCCATGGAACCCTGATGAAGTCAGAGGAAGAGAATTTTACAGTGTATCTTAATAGTCAGTTGAGAAACCATCAACCACTTCTGGGAAAGAGACTCAGAGGCTGGTTGTTCCTGACTTTCCCTCTGATCAGCCTGGGAGAGTTTATGGAAGATTTGCAACATCTTGAACCAGAAGGAGTTGAAAAGGTGTTTTGATCAGAGAACAGGTGAGTTATTGAGTAGCTCTTCAGAACTCCTCTGGGTGTGCCAGAGGGCAGCTGCTATGAGAAACATCTTGTGACTCAGACTGGCAGAGTTTGTTCTTTGGCTGAAAGGAAAAGAAGTTTGGCAGATCTCTACAATGTTAAGTTCATAACTTTTGGAAATAGGTTTAATAAGTTAGAATTTATATTTTAGCTAGATTAAGGAGGGTTGCCTTTTGGTAATCACGAAGTCTTCCCTCATGGAAAAGATTGGGGTGGGAATTTATGTAGAATTTATTAGTTAATAGGGAATTTCTTATCAATACTTATTTCCCTTTTGCTTTCCCTTTTATACAATTTAATAGTTATAATAAATAGTTTTTATATAACTGGCCTAATCAGGAGTTTTCCTTCAACTGCTTGAGCAGCTATTTTCCTCAATGGTCAGCTTCAAGAGCCTGTCCACACAAGTGACAACTATTGGTAATAACACTACCAATATCCAATAAGGGTAAATATCCTTTTTAACAGGGTGGAGCAACCACATGGTCAGATTAGAAAATAGTCTTTAATATCTATCTATCTGCTTTCTTTAACCAAGTGATTATTAATAAACTCTACAGAAACTAAAAACCATGAGTTTGAAATGTAACTGTAACAGGGGAGACAAAGTAGACAAACCCACCACCAGACTTCAGCAACAGTTTAGGAATGAGGTGATAAGGGCCTACACTAGTGATGGTAGAACATAGGACGAAAGGAGGTATATTTGAGAGATATTGAAAAGATGAATTTAATAGATTTCAACAACATATTGGATATTTTTGAGAACAAAATATAGTAAGCAGTAAAGGTTGATTTCTTGGTTCTGAGCTTGAGTGACTAGGAAGATGCTGTTCCCCTTAAAAGTAATGGGAAAATTAGGAATGTGGGAGAATTTAGGTGCAAATATACTGGATTTGATTTTCAACATGTTTAGTTTAAGATATCTACTATCAAAAACATGAGATGTTTGAAAGACTGTGAAGATGGGAGATTGGAGGTAAGCAGAGAGATTGGGGAATAATATATTTAAAAATCATTAACAATGATAGTAATTAACTCTATGGGAACTGATGAGATTAAAAAAAGTAATATGGAGATAATAAAAAGTGGTTCACCTATAGTTAGGGGATATGATCTGGATGAGGATCCCACAAAAGAATGGTTTGATAGGTAGGAGGAGATTTAGGAGAGAGTAGTCTTCCAGAAATGTAGAGACAAGAGAGTATCATAAATAAAAATTGTTCTGGAAGCTTAGCACAAGAGAATGTCATTAATAGTCAAAATACACTAAGCACCAATTATTACTAGTTTCTGAGCATATAAAATATTCAATTGAATTTTCTTTTTACTGTCAAAATGTTAACCTGTAGTGAACATCTGTTACTGATATCAATAGAGTCATTAGAAATTTGTGAGACCATTTCTGCTCCCATTTAGATATTCTGTAATACTTTATTGGCACAATATTGTAAAAGACCACAATTAAATCATATTGGATATAATTTCTCAAATATGTAGTGTTTTGGGGAGATTATTGTATATGTTTTGTCATAACAATTATATTTCTGGAGTATATTGACAGAATTTAGAAATAACTTTTCTATTAACTGTCAGCTTTTGTTTTGTGAACCTTGAATGGCTTCCCAGTATTTGATAAGCATTGGACAATGTTATAAATAGTAATGCCATTACACATCAGTTATGATACCATTTCACTTGTTGGGAGAGATGTATGCATCCTTTCAACCAATTACATACTAAGAGAATTTCCTTTATTAAAAGTTAACCATAAAAGAAAGCTAGACATTTGAATTTTGATGATGATGATTAAAACATTTGTTAACCATATGTCATTTTCTAAGTTACTTTACAATAAATTCTAGATCACTCTGTGCTTTATTTCCTGCATCATTATAGAAGAAAAAAACAGTAGCAAAAGAAACAGGAATATTTTCTATGATAGACTATAATCTAGCTCCAAATGTCTTTATTCCACCAAATCTGCTCTCTCCAAAGTTACCAATGATTTAATTAATATATCTAATATCCTTTACTAAATTTGTATTTTTAACCACATTTCTGTCCTTGGCTTATGATTACACTCTTCTCCTTGAAGCTCTTGATCATTAGTGATATATATTTTCATGTCACATTTACTATGTTTGGTTTGCAGATCTTATCTGTAAAGTTAAAAAAAGAAAAATAAATAAACCATGAAGAACTTTCTAAATTTCTATATCTATTGCTTGGTCTGTATCATAGTGGGTGTATGAACTTAAGATAAACAATCTTCTATTCATGATGCTCTTATCAGTGAGGAAATATGATCCAGCATCATTCAATGATGATACTCTGGCTACCCTCCATGAGGCTTTAGGAGCCTGAAGGTTTGAAGATTAATTTCTCTAATGTTATCTGCCTTGACCTCCATTTTTCACCAATAGTTATTAATATACTATGGAGATCAAGCCAAGCAGAGTTGAGGATGTCAAGTGGAAAGTAAACTGGAAGATTTAAATTTTGTCCTCATAAAGGAAACCTTTAGGAAGATTGTAGTCTTCCACCCTTCAACACTCCAGTTTGAGGGATCAGGATGCTGAAGGAGTTGGAGGTTGGAGAAGCACCACTGAGTTAGGAACATGATGAGGAAATTTCAAGTGATCAACTTATCCAGATCCAGCTTCCTTATTTATTAACACATTACTGATTGAGTTCAGGTGCATCCTAACAAAGTTTTAACTTTTCATCTACTCTTGAACTTTATGTGATTTTTAAGTTCCTTCCTGAGATAACCAAATTATTATTTACATTTGACAAGCTGAATAGCACACACTTATTTTCATCTTTTCCTATTTCTTTGTGAAGTGGAATCTGTTCCAAATATATTTCTAGAAATATTTAGCTCATTTTTTCATATGATCTAAGGTGTCCTTCTTGATGTGAAAGTGTTGATCTTTCTATAACTTCCATGAAATGAAAAGCCTAGTGTTTCATTACTAATATGCAGGTGTTTTTTGGACATTTTCTAAAATCAATTTTAATCTATTTTAGTGGTCCAGAAATTTCCTTTTATTACATTTTAAATTATATCCATAATAAGCACCACCACCAAAAAAAATTTAGATAAACAAATGAACAAAAATTTACATACGAAACCACACACTCCACCTTGTTTACATTTTGTTTAAAATATGTAAATTGTATATGTGTGCTAACATAAACATTATCTGCTTTTGAGTTACCTTTGGATTTGTTTTACTCAGTAACATTTTTCTCTTGATTTTGTGGCTATTTTAAAAATATATTCATGAGTATGTATTATTCTCTTTCCTTCTTTTTTCATGTCTTCATATATTTCCCTTGTTTTCTTCATTTCAAATATTCATCATTTATAATATTAACATATAACATTCTATTCAGGTATTTCTCCCAGTCATTTAATTTGTATTTTTTCCAGTTATTCTGTCATTAAAAATAAAGATTCCATGAATATTTTCTTATATAAACAGTTTTTTTTATCTTCTCAGTTATATTCTTAGGGCCTAACTCAAATAATAGGATCCATAGGTCAATGAGCATGTGCCACTTTACAGCTCTTGATGTATATTTTCACCTTGTTTTCTAAAAAAATTTACATTCCCTCTAGCAATGTAATATTAGGCCCGTTTCTCCATGTTTCCACTTTTGATTTGATGAACTTAACCTTTCTGGTCATCAGTTAATATACATTACTAGGGTCATATTGAACTGGATTGGTCCTTAGGAAGCAGACACAATATCCTGCCAGGAACATACTTTTTCCAAAACCAAGACTTTCCATCTTGGTCATAACCAGTGGATCTTTTTTTCTAATGCTGTCAGCCCTCAGGAATGCAGGATTACTACCATAATATGATGAGTGTTAAAACAGGGCTTTTGTAACTTATTTATGCTCTCTAAACTATTGTTGTCCCATCAGAAGCTGTTTGGACTATGTGTATTGTAAGATTTAAATTAATATTCAATACTCTAAGCATTATATTTTTATAAAGTTTTTTAATAATCACTTGAAGTAGAGGGCAGTTGAGTGGTTCAGTGGATTGAGAACCAGGTCATTTCTCCCAAAAAGTCCACTTCAGCCAGCCACTGATCACAGGAAGAGAGAACAAGACTTGGGTCTACACAAAACTTATATCTTCCCTACATCAGCATGTAACATGAGAAGGAAAGTGGGGTGCTAGGAATTGTAGTTCTAGGGTTTTAATTACACAGTATGCTCAGGCTTAGGTCTGCTACATTTTTATGCAAATATGTGGGGGCCCTCCAGGTATCTATCATGTTTAACTTATCTAAGGTTCTATTCATCTCTTTAACTTCTTTCTTATTTAAATTTGGTTATATTTATCTAGTTTTGAGTGGAGAAAACTAAAGTTTCCCTTCATTATTAATTTGTTTTCTATTTCCATCTGTATCTCATTTAGTTTTTTCCTTTTAAAAATCTATATATACTTGGTATATATAGATATACCAGTACTGATAATGCTTCATGGTCCATAGTATATACTCCCCAGTACTGATAATGCTTCATGGTCCATAGTATATACTCCAACTTAATTTAGTTACTCTGTTAATCCCTTCCAATTTTATTCAATTTTGCCCAACTTTGACAGAGGTCATGACTGCTACCTCTGCATACTCTGGATCAGCTGAGACATAGTATAGTCTGTTCTTGGTCCTCACCTTCATTTTAGGTATGTCTCTCATTTACAGTGTATTCCTTGTAAACACGTTGTCAGGTACTGGCATTTTATCCTTTCTGCTGTCCATTTTCTTCCCATGGGGGAATTTATTCTATTTATACTCAGCATCATAGTTATTAGTTGTACATTTCCATCTACTATGTAACTCCTCACTGTTTGTCCCTCTCTGCCTTTCTTCCTACTGTGTCTCTCCTCAGAAGTACAATTTCTTTTAAACAATACTGTTCCAATTTATATTCCTTTCCAAAAATCTTCCCTTATCATCTCTCTTTGCCCTCTTAGTTTCAAATTGGCCCATCTTTCTTTCATTGTTCATATTTTTTTCCTAATTTTTCCTCAACTTTTCTTGTTTGCATTTTAAAGTATTTTAAAGCTTTTCCAGTAGTTCTTTTGAACTTGTGGCCATTTATTGAATTTCTTTTGTATTTCTTAAGTAGCTATTTTTACTTCTCTATTGTCCTCTGAGTTTGGACCAAGATCTTTGCTGTCCCTATAATAGCTATCAATATCAATCTCCTTTGCTCATCTTTTAAATATTTTTTTAAAATTTTACTGGTCAGTCCAATAGACTTAATAATAAGCTTTTCTCTAGAGTCCCAGGATTCCTAATGTGCTGAGATATGTTATCTCAATTTTTAGTGCTTTTTGTTTTTGTCTTTTTTTTTATGGGTCCCACTAGTTATTCTAGTTTTTAGAGTCCACAGTGGGATGTACTCCTGATCTCTTACTCAAACTCCCGTCCATGATTATCCTCAGGTGCTCTAACGAGAGCCAATGGGCAATTCTGACATATCAGCAAGCAGACTAGCCCACCTTCCCCTGTGGTAGCATACAGGGACTCCATTATCCTGAGTAATCATAGATGATGGGGTCCCAGTCCTTCATCAACCATACTCACTAATGCATGCTTCCTCCTCCAGACTCCTCTCCTAGTGCCACTGCCTAGTCTGCATTTTGCAGGCCTCTAAAGTAATTTATTTCTAAGCAGTGAGGTTTAAGTTCTTATCCTTAAGGCCTAGTGTCTGAAGGCTCTGCCATGTTCCCTCCTTCAGTCTCCAACTGTGGCCATCAGGGTTCTCCAGAGTTGAAGCTGCATCAGACACAGGGCCCTCTATCTACAGATTCCAGTGTTAGCCCCCAGGATGCAATCTCCTGGCCTTAGTAACCCCCTTGAGGTTGCCAGTCTCTTACCCAGATCCTCCTGCTGTTGCTGCTGTTGCTGCTGCTGACTGCTGCTGACAAGCTTGGAGTCCTTGGTGCCTCTTTCCAAACAAGCTGGGATAGTATAAATCCTTCTTTCCCTTACATTGCCAACACCTGAGTACTTGCTTGCTGCTTGCCTTGGAAGCCTGGTTGTGTTTCCCTTAGGTCAGTGATGGGCAAACTTTTTAAAGAAGGGCCAAAGAAAAGGAAATGCTCATCTGTCAGTCTGTTTCTAAGGCAACTCTTTCAAAAGTTTCATTGTATTGTGTCCTACTCATTGTATTCATCAGATTAGGAATAATGTTTCCTGGCCCTGGCCATATCTGGCCCACAGGCCATAGTTTGTTCATCACTGCCCTAGGCAATAATTAACCTATTAAAGGGCTTTTACCTGCTGTGAGCTTCCCCCATCCTCTAGGGAAATCTCTTTGGAGTTTCTGGGCTCCCTGCCTACACCTGCCACCACATGGGTTTTCAAGCTTGCACTAAGCACTTTTCAGCAACAGTGTGAACCAGCAAATCTGTACTGCCCAACACCAGTTGCAGCAACACACTCCTGCTATTCAGCCCTACCCCCTTTCAGCCCATACAGGGTGGGCAGGTGACAAGTCAGTGGAACTGAAGCCAAATTTATTTTTGGGGGAGGAAATAAGCCTCTGTTTTTTTTCTTCTTCTAACCTTGAAGTCAAAGTCCTTTGTTTTTCCTGTAAACAAAACCCATTCAGCTTTATTTGACGAGTAAACATGTTACAAAACATGGTTTAGAACCTGACAAAAACACTTTATACTCCCAGAGACTTTTATTCAGTTTGAAAACATTATGAGTTCAGACAAGCTTTTTTTTCTCCTGAGGTTTCTGAGAGTCTTTATTTTCATTGGCTTCAACATTAAAGAACAAAATGGTAGCCTACTTAAAATACAGACCCAATTGGATAATTCTGAAAAATCCTTGCCTAGTTTCAAGATGCAAAAGGAATATCCCTCCCCACCTATGCTTCAGGTGGAATATCTCCTCTCTTGCCTTGTCCAGATCCTGGCCATCCCACCTTCCTCCTGTACCTTCTCCCACCCCTCAGCCCTTCCCATCCCCAGACCAACCCTGCCCTCTCACCTCAACAGCTCCTCTCCCTAGTCTTTCCTCTCCCCCTCCCCTTACTTTCTGAGTATCAACACAGACATCCAGCTAAAAGACAAAGATAGCAAATAATTCAGTTAATGGCCTTTTTCCCTTAAGGAAAGTGTCTACCTTAAATAGGTATGGAGAATTTGTGACCTTAAGGCAACACATACTTTTTACACCCCAAGATATTAATAAATTCAAGCAAAATATTTCTACTTTTGAAGATGAACTTATAGAAATCATAAAGAAGTTGGAGAACATTTTTCCTTCATATCAGGATACACAAAATATACTCTAAGCCATTTTGATAGAAGAATAAAATTATTTCTCTTGCTAATAAAACCCAGGGAAGGAATGTAGTTTACTGGCCTGAGCAAAATCCAAAATAGGATATAAACAATGAAGGAGAATATTTACAATTATGCTGAGCTAGAGAAGCATTGCTAAAAGCAATGAAATATTACTCTATTAGGCCAGGCACATGGACCAATTTTGAGAGTCTTAAGTAATCAGATGATGAAATTCCCTCCCAGTTTATGGATAGATTTATTGAGCTGGGAGGTAGAAACATAGACCTTGACCCTTCCAAAGAGAGGGATGTCAGGCAAAGTAGAAGATAGTTTGTAAATAACTTTTGCAAAGTGGTCCAAGATTATTTTTAAGAAAAACTACCCAAATTGGCCTGATATTGACCTTGAGTAATTAAGGAGGGTCACAGTTTATGTATTAAAAGGCTATGAACAGGGGGCAGCTGGGTAGCTCGGTGGATTGAGAGCCAGGCCTAAAGACGGGAGGTCCTAGGTTCAAATCTGGCCTCAGACGCTTCCCAGCTGTGTGACCCTGGGCAAGTCACTTGACCCCCATTGCCTACCCTTACCACTCTTCTGCCTTGGAACCAATACACAGTATTGACTCTAAGACAGAAGGTAAGGGTTTAAAAAAAAATAAAAATAAATAAAAAAAATTAAAAAAAAAGGCTACGAACAGAAAAAATGTGGAGGCCAATGACTTCATAGAAACTTTAAGGAAGGAACTAAAATCTTTAACTGAAATATTTGATAAAAAAAGAAAAAAAGAGAATTAAGGTCAATCAGTGGTCATTGACACTTTGCAGGAATCCAATTATCGATCATTTAAATGCCACTTCTGTGCAAAAAGGGGTCACATAATGATGAACTTTAGGTGTTCATTAGAATAATGATTAAGCAATTAGAAACAATAACTTTAGAAATAATAACATTTATTGAAATAATAATTCAAATCAGGGAAATGATAACTCACACCAACATACCCAACAACAATATATCCAAAGTGGGTCTTGCCCACACTATAATCAGCCTTGTGGACCCCAAGGTAATACCCAAAGATCTTTATGAAGGTATGGGGGAAAGGGCACTGGAATCAGAGGGTACAACCTTTGATTTCCCAGACCCTGATGTTTTAATGCCAGTTATTCCTATCCACTCCCTCCCCATAGTGATGAACCTCCTTTAAAGAGAACACCTTCTATAGATGAGTGACTGCATCTTATCATACTTATTGTATTTGTGGATTGTTTGTTTTAACATTTAATTTTGTTCTTAAGTTTATAAATTAGTTAATCTATAATATTTTGTTATACTATGCCACTTTCTGTTACTGTGTTTTGGTTATTAGCTACATATTCTGTTGCATTGTCTTTATTTGTACTATCCTATACTTGAACCAGAGAAAATACCTTCATAAAAGTCCATAAACTAGTTGGACAAAACCTGTATGAGTAACTTTTAGATAAGTTAATGTGGATTTTGAGAATTTTGTATTTCTTTGAATGTGCTTTACCTACTGTACTCCTTTTTTATAAAGCTGTTAACTTTATTAAATCATCTGCACTCACACTGTGGATCATGGCCAAGGTAAAAAGAAAATGGTCATTTCTCAGGTGAGAAACTCTTGTATTCTACCTCTCCTTGCCTAACACAGTGTGTCACTGAGCTGTATTTTGACTTTTAAAACTTTTTTATTATTGATTTTCCTTGGAAGCAATATAGTATTTGAGTTTTCTTTTTTCTTTCATTTTTTTGTACTTTGAAGCACATTACCAGTATTAAGGTTTTTAGTTTTTAGTTTTTTATTTTGCACTAGGGTAAGTTTAAAATGTCCATTAGCCCTAATATAAATGCATACCCAAAAGCTTTAGAGTAGATTATAGAAGCCTGCCATTGATTATTTAAAAAAATAATTGGACTTTGCTTAATGATTCTGATTTCAGGAAAAGGGAATATAAAAAGAGCTACTGCAAAGCTAACCTGCATAGTGCCATTCAAGCACAAGGTCAAAGAGACCAAAAATAATCCTGGTGGAATTGATGAGATACTGCACCAAGACACAGAGGATTTGAACTTGTTTGAGGCTCGAGGTTGCGCCTGTTTGACATATGTTAGATTCAGGACTTCCCTAAGCTACATTCTACCAAGCACCTTACTTTGGCTGCCATCCTGATTCCCATATCCCTGAGAAAGGGTAAAATCAGACCAGAGAATGCTATTTCCCAATTTGCTGCTAAAATCTAGTCCCTTTTCTGTCTTTCATAGTGTTACAAACTTTCTGTGGTCCTGGTTACTGATTGGGTAAGTGCATAATTGCTTAAATCACTTTAACTTGGCCCTGATTCAAGAAACTATTTTAAGTTCATTTTTCCTTTACTTAGATTTTTTACACATAAGACTTTGATATTTTGTATTTCGTCCAGTAGTTCCTTTTTCCTTCTCTTTTATTTGGGTTTTTTGATTTTTTTATTTTCTTTTGCCAATTGATTCATATACTTCATAACTCAGTCATGTATCTCTGAGTGATCCCTGTGTTTTTCACCATCTTCTTCAGGGGGGGATGTATTATTATCATATAATGCAAAGTTTAAATACTTTTCAGAGTACTTTTAGGGTAAGAAACTTGCTACCTCCCAGAATCCAAAAAGTGAACTGTTTGGAGAAGGCAGTCATGAAGATGCCTGCAGGAATCACATGCTGCACCAAAAGATCCAGAGTGAACTTTGGAATGTGCTAAATTGAACCATGGTGGGTTGAATGCATTTATTTTAAATGTACACTCATGCCAAAGGAGACTGCCCCCTAATTGGCTTTTTGTCAATGCATCTAATGTTGGTTTTGTTCTTTTTCTCTTTTATTTTGCTTTTATCCCCAAATTATTGGATATACCTCTAGTTATAAATTTGGTTATGTTTACATGATCCATTGGGGTAATTTTTCTCACAAAGGATCCCAGGGGGAATGTGTTTTTGGAATTTTGTACCTTAGGACTATATTCCCCAGAATTCCTTTCCTCTGCATCTTCACATATGTGTTTACTTTTGGTTGTTAAAAGTTTCTGTAACCACACCCTTGGGGTCTTTTTTGCCTTGCTAACATAGCTGGAAAAACACTCTTTCTCTCTCTCACTTTATTTCGCTTTACTTCGAGTTATTATTATTAGTAAAATTTTATAAAAATAATACTTGGAGTATTTGGAAATTTCATTTTAATCTTATAGATGTCTTATAGAGCTATCCCATGCCAAAGGAGGGAGCAAACCCAAGGGGTTGGGGGCATGGTACCCATAACTGGCCCCCAAGAAGGAGTATTTCAGTCAATATAAAAAGCCATGAGCTTCAGTGGCTACCTGAGTGGATCTGAATGTTAGTCAACACCCTTCTCGGGGAGAGGTGCTGGGGGGATTGTATAATTGTCATAAAATTAAAAAAATATTTTAAGAAACATTTCAGGAAAAGGAACTTGATAACTTTTTTTTAATCTAGAAGATTAATTGTTTGAAGAAGGCACCATGAAGATCCCTAAAGAAACCTCCACAGCATTAGAAGACCCAGAATGAACCCTGGAGTATAATTGATTGAAATGTGGTGAGGTTGTAACACATTCATTTTGTAGTTATATTCTTATGCCAAAGCAGACTGCCCCCAATTGGCTTTTTGTCAATGCACCCAGCAATCATTGGTTTTGTACTCTTTCCCTTTTATCCCCAAATTATTACAATTTTAAGTTGATTATGCTTACATGATCTATTTGGGATACTAGTCTCCCAAAGGATACCAGGGTGGATCATGTAATTAGAATGTGTTACCCTAAAAACTACGATCCCCAGCAAAACTATGATTCCCAGCACCCTATTCACTTCCTGTTGTTATGTGCTGACATAGACAGGATATAAATTGGGTGTAGTTCTCTCTGTGTCTCTCTTTCCTTTCTCTTGAGGCTTTCATGAAGCTGGGATTTTTGAGCAGGGAGAAAAAGTTAGTCATGTGGTTCTGTTTTGTTAGATAATGAACTTTATAAAAATAATGCTTGAAGTATTGGACATTAATTTAAATCATACAGGTCTATATTTGTATCTCTATCCATCCCTGTGTCTATCTCTGTTTCTCTTTCTTCTTTCTCTTTAATATGTTCTCAAATATCTAACTTATGAATCAAGAATATAGGAATCTTTTTTAAAAGTATGATCTGAGAAGATAGATAAGAAATGTTTTCTTTTTGCCAGTATTTTAGAATAGATTATCTTATCCTATGAATAAGTTGTTCTCTGATGACATAAAAGATACAATTAATCAGAAAATTAACATGGTTGAGAAACTTTGCCTTATTTCCTTTGATAATACTGGGATAATTTCATAATTTTAAAAATATGTTAAATATTTTTGAGCTCTGACTAATTTTTACCATTTTCACATTAATCAAAAGACTTAGAGGTGATCAATGCCAGAAATCACAAATGGCTAAATGGCCTTGAAATTCAGGCTAAGAAAAGAAGGGTAGCATATATTAATATTAAAATTTTTTATTAGGTTTTCTTTTCTTTCTTGGGATAATTTTTTTAAGTATCAATCTAACTCTTAAGAATATATTTTTCAATACCAGATTCTTGTTGAAATTTTAAATTTAAATTTATTTACTTGATAATTTTTCTTTAACAATTATACATTTTAGAAAGTGATTCCTTTTTTTTTCCAATCGGAAAAGTGCTTGGAAAGTGTGAAAAGTATTGGAAAAGTGCTTATGAAGTTAATGTATCTGTACTAGAAGAAGCTAAATGGTGCAATGTACAAAATAATGGACCTGGAATTAGGAAGTTTGGAGTTCAAATCCATCTTGAAACATTATTTTTGTGACCCTTGGAAAATTACTTTATTCTCAGTTCATTTATAAAATAAGGATCACCATGACATTTACTTTCCATGGTTGCTGTGAGGTTCAAATGTGATAATACTAATAAAACACTTTGCTAATATTAAAGCTGTATAAAAATGTGAGCTATTCTTATCACTATCCTCCATGTAGCTTTAGTAAAAATGAATGAAAATCTCTTCACAGCAATATCCACATACAGGTGAAGGGGGAAAAGGTTGTGAGTCTTTTAAGAAGTAAATGTAAATGATAATGTAGAATTGTGGTCTGCACAGACATGAGATGTTTATGATTAATATTGGAAACAACATTTAGATCTCTTTCAGGCATGAATTAATATTTAAATAAATAAATAAATATTTAAATTTAAATATCTAAATAAAATATCTAAATATCTAAATAAAAATAAATTCATATCTAAATATAGAATTTGGTGATAGTAAGGAGATTCAATCAAATCACTAAATCAATGTGTTTTATTTGTTTTCTGCTAGTTTCTTCATGCTTTTTGCTGTTTTTAAAGTGGTGGTAGTAGTGATAGCAAGGAACTGACCTTGTTGCTGCTATTAATCATTTTCCTAAATTAACCAAAGAAAAAGATAATTTCCAGTAAGTTAATTAGGTAATTTCATTCAAATATGCGTCATAAGTATAGAGAACTACATGGTTCAACAGTAAAACATGTTTTTCCTTCAGAAAGAAAACTGAATCATCATAGATATGTCAGAAGTAAAAGATAAAACTATAAAGTTTTCAAACTTTATTTACTTCTATTAAAACATGCATTATACATGTAATTTGAATATCATTGTTAGACATAATTAGAAATTAAAGGGAGGCCAGTGGCCATGGCATGGGGTGCTAGTTTTGCCATTTAGTGAATATGTAATCTTAGACAAGTCAAAACCTCTTAGTCTCATTCTTCTCATATGTAGAATGGAGGTTAAAATATTTACAGTATGGTTAATTGCCTAGAATCTATTTTATGAATTTTAGAAGTTCTCTGTCAGTAGGGGCAGCTAGATTGCACAATGGATAGAATTCTGGGCCTAATATCAGGAATACTTGTTTTGTGACTGTCAAGTCACATAATGCTGTTTGCTTCAGTTTCTTAATTTATAAAATGATGTAGAGAAAGAAAACTCCAAATGGGGTCTTGAATTGCTGAAACTGCTAAACAACCTTAATGTCAATCAAACTGTTTAAGATTAAAAATTAATATCAATACTCCAAGAATTATTTTTATAAGAGTTATTAATCATCACTTGAAGTAGAGCAAAAGTAAAAAATCATCAGTAAAGAGGAGCTTTCTAGTCCATGCAAATAGGAGAGAGAGAGAGAGAGAGAGAGAGAGAGTAGTTGTACACAACTTTATCAATACAACATAAGAATGTAATGTGGTGATGAAGGGAAAGGGATGCTGGGAAATGTAGTTCAGGGGTACAAAATTCTATTTACACAATGATTTGAAATTTATATCATTACTTTTATTCAGGGGATACCTAATCTATATAGATAACATAGGATGAGGAATGAATACATGTCTTTAAACAAAGTCACATAAAATAGCTAAATTTCTCTTTTGGACTTGTCATTGAAAAAACATATGCCAGTAGGTTCTCTTCTTCCATAGGTCCTAAGGGTAACTTGCCTCTTCCTTTTACTGATGGTGCTATTTATTAACCTGTATTTCATTTAAATGTGTCTTGCAGATTAGCAAACATTGCCATCACTTCCAAGAAATGAACCATTTTGATGATAGTTTTGAATTATATTTTTTCTAATTAACCTCTTTGTCATTTCTTATAGTGTAGGAGTATTACATCACAATCATATTTCGTAACTTGTTTAGGCATTTCCCAATTGATGAGTATCTTTTTAATTTGCAAGTCTTTTCCACCACAAAAATTTGCTATAAATATTTTAGAATATAAAGGTTCTTTTCTTTTCCCCCCATCTGATCATCTTAGGAAATAAACCTGTTTATGGTATTGCTGGGTCAGAAGGTTTGCATAGTTTCATAACTCTTTGAGCATAATTACATATTGTTCTTAGAAATGTATGGATAAGTTCACTGTTTCACCAATAGTTTATTAGTGTCCCCATTTTTCCACATCTGCTCCAAAATTTGTCATTTTGCCCATTTATCATTTTAGCCAATTTTATAGGTGTCAGATGATACCTCATAGTTGTTTCAGTTTGAATTTCTCTAATCAATAATT
Organism: Gracilinanus agilis; assembly: GCF_016433145.1. Classification (NCBI taxonomy): domain Eukaryota; kingdom Metazoa; phylum Chordata; class Mammalia; order Didelphimorphia; family Didelphidae; genus Gracilinanus; species Gracilinanus agilis. Next base: position 450,023,331 of record NC_058133.1, read on the forward strand.
ATTTAGAACATTTTGTATAAATATAACTGATTTATTCATCTAAAAACTCTCTGTTTATATCTTTTGCCCATTTATCATTTGGGGAAGAACTCCTAAAACTCTTGAAACAAGAAGAAAGCAAGGATTATAACTTAATTCAGTGGCACAAAGGAATCTCACTGAAGAATAATAATTTGAAAGACAATATATGATGATAGATGTTGGTCATACAATGGGTATAATCTTCAGGGTGTTGGTATGTAAAGTGACTATTGCTTCTAAAATTATTTGCCTCATGAAAAGAATCAGAACTCTTGCAGACAACTCACATCCATAAGAATAGGAAGAAATGGAGGCAGAGAGGAGATTCCATGGTAAATGGGGGGAAATGACTATGGAGAGAACAGACGGTAATAATGAACTGCACAATCGAGGACAAAAGAAAAATTTGTACCCTAGGTAAGGGCAATAAATTAAAAGTGAGGCCTATCATTAACAAAAATGAAAATAAGTCACAAAAGGAGAGAAAGTTTTTTTTTAAATGGCTCAGAAAATGGGAAAGAATGCAAGGAAGATTTTTCTTAATTGCCTGAGATAGAAATGAGTTTGATAATTAGATATAAGGAAAAAAAGAAAAAGAAATTAATATGTTTAACAAAACCATAAATATAGGGAAAGGGATGACAAATGGTTGGGGGAGGACTTGAGGGTGGATTTTGTCAGTTTCACTTTGTAAGAGAAAAGTGAGTCACTGGTTCTCATTTTAGACACTAAGGGTGCTGAAGCACCCAGTGGGTGTTGACAAACCCAGCAGGACTAGGAAAAGGAGAAGTATAGAAAGCAGCAGGAGTTGAGTGAGAAAAATATAGCAAGCAGAAACAGTCAGCAGAAAGGATGGCTTCTGCTGCTTTGGAATTGCTGATTGTGTGGAGAACTACATTCTATCTAATTGCCCTTTAGAATCACCTTCAATTTAAGAGATGTGAAATCTCACAGAAATACCCAGTTGGCCACTGCTGTGCCCCTCTCAACTAATAGAGAAATTTACAAAAAAGAAGAGAGTTTCTGTATTTGCTTTGCTGTTTGAAGAATTTGATTAGATACTGCAACATTTTTTTTTCCTACAAAGAGATCTGTACCTATTTGTATTTCCCAAAGATCCAATTTAAGGAGCTTTCTAGTTCTCTAGGTTAAGGAACTATTTTACACTTTAATAGCATAACATTAACTCATAATATTAAGGATGATTTTAGGTCAACATTAATCACTTTTTTATAATTTCAAGATTAAAGAGTAGCTTTTTTCCCATTAAGGGAGCAGTGATAACCAGAAATGAAGCAGTTATGAGAGATTCATTTTTTTATCATGTAAATGGGCCAAGAATAATAAGGGATAGAATTCAGAGCTATGACTCTTCTCAAGTCCAAAGGTCATACTTATTTGTGCATTTTTCTGGTAGGTTTCACTTTCCCCTAAAAGATACTTTATGTGAATTTGTGGGAGTTATAGGCAGACTGTGATGTATTGATTATTTTTGCATTTAGCTTACACTAGGCAACTGTGATGTATTGATAATTTTTGTTGCCTCATCATTAAATAAATGCTTTATGTTCAAGAATTAATTATGTCATCTTGTAATTACTTTTGTGTAAATTATAAGAACATTATTCCAGGTCCAGTTTCTATTAGAGGGAACCTGTTGCTTCCACAGCAGAGTTAACCCTAGGATCCTGATAATTTGAATGGAAGTCTTGTGGCAGTGGTATTTTGTCTAGGAACCTGAAAATTAGGCAGAGCAGTTTAGAGTGATTGATCCATCTCAAATATAGAGAGTGAATAGATAGATCTGAGCAAGGAGCTATATTTTGGGGCTTGAAACACAACACAGGTGATATTTATATATCTATCTATCTATATCTATATCTATATCTATATCTATATCTCTATCTATATCTATATATGTATATCTGTCATGGAGTAATTATTACAGATTTGTCTTTAAAGCTTAGAAGACCTATATTCTGTTTTTGCCTCTCCCATATATTTGTGGTGAGACTCTGGCCAAGTCATTGACCCTATCAGCAGTCAACATCTCTCTAAGAAGTTGCTGAGATATATGGAGCAGGAATTTCCTTGTTTAGAAAGTTCTATATATCAATAAAATCATAGTCCCAATAGGGTTTCTGGGTTAAGATGGGGGCAGAGTAAAAAGCAGCTCTTAACCTCTCCTGACCAAAACATACAGGACTTCTCAAGGGGGCATAAAAACAAACCCAGTCGAAAGGAGGGACCCCACAACAGGGTGCAACGTGGAAGGTATGAGGAATTGGGATATTTCCATGCTATAAAGGGGTGAAACAGTTCTCACTAAATCGCGGGCTGAGCAACCCCCCCACACACACACACAAACACATACACACACCACCTGTAGCGCCGAAGCCAGGTCAAAAGAAATAGAGCAAGTTTGGGCCACCCATCGAGTCATTGGCAGCTCCAGGGCCTGTTCCTGAGAGTGGCAAGATTTGGGACACCAAAAAGCTGAGGAACGCACACTGACTCTGAGCGTGGACACAGAGTGCAGGCGCAGGTGGAAAAGTGGGCGGAGGTGGACACAGGCAGGAGCAAAGGCTCTGAAACCCTGAGTGGGGAACCAGTGCAGACGGGTATACGACTGTGGAAGCAGCTCCCTGAGACTTGTAAAAGAGCCTCCTGCAGAGGATCAAGCAAGAGGGTCCACCAGGGGGCTTGACCTTGGAAAAAGCCAGACCTCAGACCTTGGGAGCCAAAAGACTGCAGAGAAACCCTGAGCGAGAGGATAAAGCTGAGAAGCTACTGGGCTAATAATGGCTACCCATAACCAGGAAGTCCAGAAGAGAGAGGGAAAAAGATTAAGAACAAGAAAAAGAAATCTTTAACACTCGACAACTTTTACACA
>NC_058133.1:450074979-450124325 GCF_016433145.1 Gracilinanus agilis
TCAAGGTTATTTATTTTAAAAAATATGAAGAAAAGTGGCTTAGCTCTACCAGATTTTAAATTATATCACAAAGCAGCAACCATTAAAACAATCTGATACTAGTTAAGAAATATAGTAGTGGATCAATGGAATGTATTAAGCATTCAACATGTATTAGCAATTGACTATACTAACAGTGTTTGACAAATCCAAAGATGAAAGCTTTTGGAAGAAGTCACTATTTGACAAAAATTCCTAGGAAAACAGTTTGACAGAAACAAGGCACAGACCAACATCTCATAATAACAAGGTAAAGTCAAAATGAATACATAATTTATAAATAAAGGATGGTACCATAAACAAATTAGGGCAGCACAAAATTGTTTTCTTTTTAGATCTATCGATAAGGGAAGAATTTATGTCCAAATGAAACATAAATACATAAAATAAATAAATTACACTATTCAACAAAAATGATTTTCATAACGAAAGCCAGTGCAAACAAAATTAGAAGGAAAACAAAAAACTCATGGAATAAATTTATAATAAGTATCTCTGACAAAGGTTTCCTTTCTCAAATATATATGCACACACACACACATATATATACATATATATATATATTATGAGATATATATATCTTTATTATGAGATATATTATTATTATGAGATATATATATATACAGAACTGACTCAAATTTATAGCATTCCCCAATGAGAAAAGGTCAAAAGTTATGAAAACAAAAATCCCAGGTGGAGAAATTAAAATTACCTTTAGTTATATGAAAAAATGCTCCAAGTCTCTACTTATCATAGAAACATAAATTAAAATAATTATGAGGTACCACCTAATATTTGTCATAGTGACTAAGATAAAAAAGGAAAATAGTAAAAGTAGGAAATGATATGGTAAAACTGGTTCACTAAGATTTTGTTGGCAAAGCTGTGACCTGATCCACTCATTCTGGAGAAAAATTTGGAACTATTCTAAAATAATCTTAAAATAGTACATACCAGTTGACCCAGTAATACCAACACTAGGTTTGTATTCCAAAGAGATCAGAGATAGTGGCAAAGGATCTACTTGTAAAAATATTTGTAGCAGCTCTTTTTGAATGGTGATGGCTTGATATATAATAGATAACCTTGCTTCTTTAATGTCTAAACAAGATCTAAGAGCTAGACAACTCTTACTTTAATGGAAAAAAAAGTGTTCTCATTTGCCCATTCTACCAGGAGAAATCTTTACATTCTTATGAAGAAATTTCCCTAAATTACAAATAGTTTATTACCCTCAACATGGTTCACCCTATCTGTTGAAATAATTTTACTAGGGTGAGTCTCCTGTACATGGTACAGCTTCTTTGAGACACAGTTTAGGAGTGGAGAGGTAAACATCAAGGTGGGGTAAGAAACCTTGAAAATGAGTAAGAAAGCTCTCTCTCTAGAGGTTCTAGTCCTCCCTGAACATCACATAATGTTTTTTAAAAGATGATAAGCTTGTTTAATAAAAAATTCTTCTATCATCCATTAGTCTTATAGGTAAACATTTCCATATTCCCCTAATTTGTTTATGATATCACTTTATTTCTAGATCAAGGGTCTATTTTTACTTTATCCTGGAATATTGTATGAGATATTGGTCCATGCCAATTTTAACAGCACAAAAAGTGCAGCTATGAATATTTTTGTACAAACAAAACCTTATCCATTATTTTTTTTATCTATTTGGGATACAAACCCAGTAGTGATATTGATGGATCAAAGGATATGCATTCTTTTAAAGCCCTTTGGACATAATTCTAAATTGCTTTCCAGAATGGTTAGATCAATTCACAACTCCACCAGTAATGTTTCCCAATTTTACCACATCCCCCTAAAACATTTATTATTTCCCTTTACTGTCATATTGGACACTGATAAGTGTAAGATGGTACCTCGGGGTTGTTTTGATTTGCATTTATTTAATAAAGGGGATTTAGAACATTTTTTCATATAATTATTGATAGTTTTGATTTCCCCATTTGAAAACTGTGTATCCATATCACTTGACCATTTGTCAATTGGAGAATGATTTGATTTCTTATAAATTTGACTTAGTTCTTTGTATATTTGAGAAATTAGATCTTTGTCAGAGAATTTTGTTATAAACATTACCCCAGTTTGTGGTTTCTCTTCTAATTTTGGTTGCATTGATTTTGTTTGTACAAAATGTTTCTAATTTAGTATAATCAAAACTATTCATTTTACAACTTGTAATGTTCTCTATTTCTTGCTTGCTCTTAATTTTTTCCCTTCTCCATAGATCTGACAGATGTACTATTCCATATTCAATTAATTTACTTATATTATCACTCTTTATATTTAAATCATGTACCCATTTTGACCATATTTTAGTAGAGTGTGAGATATTGATCTATACTAATTTTTGCCATACTGTTTTCCAATTTTTCCAGCAGTTTTGTCAAATAGTGGTTATTATCCCAAAAGATGGGATCTTTGGGTTTATTGAACACAAGATTTCTGTGTTTATTTACCCCTCTTCTATTCTGTTAATCCACCCTTCTATCTCTTAGTCTGTACTAGATTGTTTTGATGATCACTATATAAGATCTAGTACTACTAGCCCACTATCCTTCACATTTTTTATTAGTTCCCTTGATATTCTTCATATTTTGTTCTTCCAGATGAATTTTATTATTATTTTTTCTAATTTTTGTAATTAATAGGTTGGTCAGGGGCCTTATGCTGGTAATAAGGCTAGCAAGGAGGATGTTGCTCGTTGTAAGGATGGAGTGAGCTGTACCTGGGCTGGGCTTGAAACTTGTTTATAAATGTAACAAGGATCCAACCCAGGTAACTGAGTGTCCAGAGAAACCTCACTGCTTGGCACCAGGCTCCTTTAAGATGTCAGGTAACTGGCCCCTTCCCTGATGAGGAAGCAGCTTCCTATTGGTTAATGGCAGGCTGACAGGAAGTGGATGTTGAACTTCCTGCCCTTCAAGAATGGAGTTTGTTCCAGCCCAAACTGCTCAGAACCCTTCCTGTTGCCTGTTCTCCTTGGCCTAAGATGGTAGGCAAATAACCACTGAATTCTCTGGTTAAGGCTAAGGGATTTATTGATAACAGAGTAAGAGAACAAGGCAGTGGAAAGAGGGTAAGGAAATACTGTGATCTAAGAAGAAAAATTATCTGACTAAAGGTTGCTATGGATTCTAGCTGGATGGTCTTCTGCTCACCCAGGGCAGGCAACCCTAGGTCAGAGTGATGGGGTCTCTGGTTGATAAATAAAGTTGTTCTTGGACTAAATTTTGCCAGTGATGATAATAATTTTATTCAGTTGCTCTAGAAGATAGGTGTTAAACCCTACTCTATTCTAGGCCTAGCTACCCATGTTCCCACTCCCGCCACCTGGGGCCCAAGGGAGGGTAAGGGATAAGTGTGAGTGGTCAGGGCAAAGTCAGGTAAGAACATAACCCAGCCCTGGGTCTCTAGGGCTTTTTAATACGCTTGGTCCCACTGGCAGTTGATGTTTGCCCTGTGGCTCATGCCACGACCAACATTCAATCCAGGGCAACTGACAGGTTGCCCCCAAGCCAACATGGCAAGGTTAAAAATCCTATATTACATTTTCTAAAATAGTTTTTTGGTATGTAGGATTTAAATTAATGTCCAATACTCTAAGTGTTATATTTTATAAAGTTTATTAAAAATCACTAGAAGTAAAGGGGAAAAAAGGTCACTTTCTAACAAGATAAGACCAAGTGACCAAGATCTCCTTGCTTGTTTAAAAGGTCTGCTCCAATAAAGTCCAAATTTATATCCTCCCTACATCACCATGCAATGTGAGCAAGAAAGAGGGGTGCTAGGAATCATAGTTCATGGGTACAGAAACTAATTACACAATCCCTCCTGTGATTCCCATGGAAAATGAACATGTAGAAATCTTTCAGATTTATATGCCTACTTTCCCCATGGAATCAGCACACATAACCAACTGAGTTGACCCACATGTTGGTCAACACTCACCTCAGGGGGGATTGTATATCTTTCATAAAATCCACTATTTAAATAAAAAAATTATTTTTGTTTGAGATAAATTTTAGGAAAAGAAACTTACTGATTCCTTGAATAAAGAAAATGAACTGTTTGGAGAACGTGCTATAAAGAAAATTATACTGCATCAGAAGATCCATAATGAACTTTGCAGTGTAATTTATTGAAGTGAAGGGGGTTGAACACAGTTATTCCGAATGTAAACTTTTATGCCTAAGGAGAATGCCCCCAATTGACTTTTTATCAATGTGCCTAGCAAACTGGTTTTCCTCTCTCTCTTCTATTTCCCTCTTAGAGCTAACTATTGTAGTTTCCTCTTAGAAGGTGCAATATTGTATGCACCTGTAGTCAGAAGATCTTTAGAGGTATAAGCTGATTATGTTAAATGATCGATTGGGGAGATTAATCTAACAAAAGATCAAAGGGGGGATAATGCAGATGGGATTGACTCTTCCCTTGACTGCTTTTAAATTTAATCAACCAAAGTGAAGACACCCCTACTTAACCATAAATAGTGAAGGTTCACAAACCACTTACTAAAGTGGTTTATGCCTCAAGAAGCAATTGACTGTCCCTTGCGCAGTACTAGACAAATTAAAAGACTGCAATTGGTCCCCATAAAGGGGAGGAAGGGACAGGAAGTGACATGGGAAAAGGATTATAAAAGCCCTGAACTTCCTTTCCAAAGACACTTTCTCCTTTGGACTTCTCCTTGGAGGAGCTCCAGCTTGGGACTTCAGCTTGAACTGGGAATCTGACTCTTGGACTGCTGCTGGTAAGACTGCTCTTGGATCTTCTCCAGATGAGTGAAAAAAGCTGACCCTCCTTTCCTGGCTTTTGGAGATATTAGCACCTAGAGAGGCCTCTCTCTTGGAGGAGGCCACATGGGTGAAACCCTTGTTTAATTCTCCACTGGACTCTCTGACTGGGGTTCCTGTAGCCCTGGTGTAATGGAGCCAGGCACTGGAGTAAATATTTATTGTGTTAGGTTAGATATTTTCTCTCCCTCCTTTTACATTTCTCTATTTTCACTCTTTCCATCCTTTTATAAACAAAATTACTAAAAAAGTCATTTTGATTTGAGCTGTATTAATTTTTTTAATCAATGATCACATTCTCTTATATTTAGTTCAACCATAAATTTAATCCCTATAGGTAATTTGATAGGTTTGGCACTGAATAAGAAAATCAATTTAGATAGGATTATCATTTTTATTATATTAGTGCATCCTACTCATGAGCAATTAATTTTTTTGAGTTATTTAGATCTAGTTTTATTTGTGTGGAGAGTATTTTGTAATTGTGTTCATACAATTCCTGTGTTTGTCTGGGCAGATAGATTCCCAAATATTTTGTATATCTAGAGTGATTCTAAATGGAATTTCTCTGTCATTCCCAAAATTTTGAAAAGTTGTCTCCTCACTATAATTTTCTTTAATTAAATTCTTAATTGTTTCTATGGTTTGTTCTTTGATCTATTTGTTTTTTATGGTAAGATTATTTAGTTTCAAATTTAATTTTAGTCTTTCTTCCTGCTGCACTTTGTTTATTGTAATATTTATTGCATTATGGTGTGAAAAGTATGTGTTTAATATTTTTGCTTTCCTACACTTGGATGTGATGTTTTAATGCCCCATTATGTGAACAATTTTTGTCAAGATGCTATATAATGCTGAGGAAAAAAAAGAAGTGTATTCCTTTCTATTCCCTTTCATATCTAGAGGCCTATCATATCCAACTTTTCTAAAGTTCCATGTACTTCCTTAACAGTTCTTTCTTATTTACTTTTTAGTTAGATTTATCTACTTTTGAGAGAGGAAGGTAGAGAGCCCCCACTAGTAACATTTTGCTATCTATTTCCTTCTATAATTCACACAATTTATTATTAAGTGATCTGGATGTTATGTAATTTTGGTGTAGATGTGCTTAATGTTCATACTATTTTATTATCTATGATATCTTTTATCATGGTGTAATTTCTATCCTCATCTCTTTTGATTAGATAAAGTTTTACTTTTCCTTTCTCTCAAATCATGATTCTCACCTCTGCTTTCTTTATTTTACCAAAGGCATAGTAGATTCTCTTCCAGTTTCTTACTTTTCCACTGTGTATGTCTCCCTATTTTAAGTGTGTTTCTTGTAAACTTCATATCATGGGATTTTGATTTTCAATACACTCTGCTATGCTTTTCCACTTTATGAATGAGTTTATCATCCCATTCCCATTCCCACTAATGATTAGTAATTGTGTGTTCCCTCCATCTTATTTCCCCCCATTTAATCTTTTTTTCTCTTTTTAGCATCTCCCTGTTCACATATGTATTATTTTTAATGATCATCTCCCTCAATGCATCCTCATTTTTGTCCATTACCCCTCCCTTATTCTTTCTAACCTTCTATTTCCCTATTTGATAAAGTAGGTTTCTATAGCTGACTGAGTATGGGTTTTACTCCCACTTTCGATTAGTCCCAATGACTTTAAGGTTCAAGCATAGCCATCCCAGTCCCTCTTCTCCTCCACTATATTTGCCTCATATATGCCTCTTAATAAGATGTAATTTACCCCTTTCTATTTCTCTTTTTCTATTCTCTCCATGTATTCCTCTTTCCTATTCTTCCCCAACCCCCCCCCCCCCGGATATCAGCCCATCTTATTTAGCTTCTTTTGTTCTATCTATGCATACTCCTTATCATTACACTAATACTGTTAATGTTCTTAAGTATTTTAAGTATCTATATCTACACACACACACACACACACACTCACACACAAACACACACACACATACACATATATATATTATTTTAATTATCACCTTGCCAGGCATGAATGCATTCAATTCCACCTTATCAAAATCCTTAAGTTTTCACTTTAACTTTTTATGCTTCTCTTGAGTGTTGAATTTGCTCATCTAATTTTCTTTTCAGCTTTGGTTTTTTGATCAGGAAAATCTGAACATCATCTCCCTACCCCTCCCCCCCGCTGAGGATTAGGCTCTGCTATGCTGGATACATAATTCTAGATTATAGTCCTAGATCATTTAATGTGGAAGCTGCTAGGTCCTGTGTAATTCTGACTATGGTTCCTTGATATTTGAATTGTTTCCCTCTGGTAAGTTGGAGTACTTTTTCCTTGGCCTGGGAGTTCTAGAATTTGGCTATAATAGTTCTGAAGTATTTTATTTTGGAGTCTCTATTAGGAGGTGATTCGTGGATTCTCTCAGTTTCTATTTTCCTCACTTGTTTGAGGATAGCAGGGCAGTTTTCCCTGTTGATTATTTGTAAAATGGTGTCCAGGCTTTTTTTTTTTGACAGCATTGATTTCAGGGATTCTGATGATTTTTAGATTATCCCTCCTGAATCTATTTTTCTGTGCTATGCTGTGCTGCCTGAATTGCTTTTCTTATTCCACTGATATGTATTACTCCAGCTTTCTTTTGATTTGAGATGACATTTTCTTTTTATGAATGTGTGTGTCTGTGTGTGTGTGTGAGAAAGGTTGGGTTGGGGCAACATAATGTCCCTTGCATTGCCATTTTAGCTTCAAGTACACAACACTGAATTCATAAAATTTTCAATAATATAATTTTCTAACATTTCAAGATTCATGTTCCTTTGCTCCATCCCCCTTCCTGCTCCCAAGGATGTCATGTACCATGATATGGTTTTTAATATAACTGTCAAGAGTTATATTACTATGTAATACCTATTTCCATGTCTATCATGTTCTGAGAGAAGACATATATCACTTTTACAAGAGAAAAATTAATGGAGGAAATGAGGAATGGCATGCTTCAATATGCATTCAGACTCCAGACTGTATAACAGTGAGTAGCCTTTTTCATTGAATACTTTGAAGATGTCCTGGATCTTTGTATTTCTAGTATAATTATTTAAAGTTTATCATCATAATTCATTGCTGTTACTATGTACTAAATTCTCCTACTTCTTTTCACTTCACTTTGCAATATACTTCATATGTCTTTCCAGCTTTTTTGTGATTTTGTTCACTGTTCAGTCATCCTTCAGTTGATGAACATCCCTTCAGTTTCCAGTTCTTTGTTACCATGAAAGGAACTGCTATACATATTTTTGTACAGGAGATCTTTCCCCCCGATTATTCATCTCTTTGGGATATAGACCTAGGAGGGATATTGCTAGGAGGAAGGATATGCATTTTGATGGTCTTTTGGGCATGGTTTCAAATTGCTCTCCAGAATGATCGCATCAATTCACAACTTCATCAACAGTGCATTAGTGTCCCACTTGTTCCACATCGCCAACATTTATCATTTTCCTTTTTTTGTTATATTAGTCAGTCTGATAAGTATGAGGTGGTACCTCAGAGTTGTTTTATTTTCATTTCTCTAATAGTGATTTGTAGCATTTTTCATATGACTAAAGAGAGTTTTAATTTCTTCATCTGAGAATTGCCTATTTATATCCTTAGAACATTTTTCAATTGAAGAATACTTTTTATTCTTATAAATTTTACTCAGTTGTCTATATATTTGATAAATGAGGCCTCTGTGAAAGACATTTGCTATAAAATTTTTCTCCAGTTTGTTGGGCTTTTTTTCTAATCTTTGCATTGGTTTTGATAGTGGAAAATATTTTAAAATTTAATGTAGTCCAAATTATCTATTTTACATCTGGTAATGTTCTCTATGTCTTCTTTATACATAAATTCTTCCCTTATCCATATATTTTGTCTTGCAATTAAGAAAATAGTTATAATTGTCATATAAAAGCATTTTTATTTTCAGAGGCTTGTCATGCATGTAGAAGACACATTGGATGGAGCCTCAAGGTATAGAATATAAAGATTTTGTATATTATTCATTTACATTTTTAATATAACTATCAAGAGATTGTCCATCCTTGGGAAAAAGCTACTTTAGCATACTCATAGGAGGAAGCAAAACCTAGAGAACAGTGGTCATTCCTACACATTTAGTTGGGATATGAGACTATAAGTGTGACATTGGTATTTCACTGAAGTTTCTAGATCCCTAGTATAACCATCTATTCAGTTAGATTTGGGGACCACTGGAATACTAAACAATGCATACAAACTTAAATGCGTTACATTGTATGTGCATTATAATCAATTATTTATATTCTTAACACTCAGTGAATTGATTTCAGTAAATTACTGACTTATTAGGTACAATGATTCTACTTGAAATAAAAACATTTAAAATAACTTTTCCGGCTATCAAAAGCTTTATGATTATACAATTTCCTAAATTTATAGGACTCATAAATTAATTTTTATTTAAAACAAAAAATTGAATGTTTTGGAGTGTTTATAAAGTTTTTTATATACCTATGTTGTAGAAACTGTTTCTTTCCTCATTTTGAAAATTAAGAAAATTAAGGCTGAAAGAAGTGAAGTGATATTCAATTGTGTGTCCCAAGAGATGTAATAACAAGTCTCCTCAGATTTTTAGAGGGTAACCCTGAGACACTGGAGCAGTTTCATGAGTTACTGCCTACGTGTAATTACCATTGATTATCAATGAACTTATTTAGCTTTTAGAAAATATTTTCACTAAGAAATTGTAGCAAACCTTGATATTGCAAAAACAATGCGTCCTCCCCAAACTATGGGTTCACTTTACACCCACACATTCAAAGTTGTTGGGCAGAGTGGACTCAAAGCACAGAGTTAATGAGGTACGTGTGTAGAGGCCACATGTGGCAAGGAAATAATTCATCCTTCTTCATTACTGGGGGGCTGCCATCCTTATTTCATTTTCCATCTCTTTGCAGGATCTTCCATGATCACAAAGTTCTGATCTGAACCAACCATTGCTATTGCCTCTGGTAATTGAAGATGGTGGGAAAGAAAGAATCTTTTTTTTTTCCTCCCTAAGGCAATTAAGTCTCTCCAAAGATTCCTGTAGGCTTCCGTTAGAAAGCTAGATTAGGAGTAAATGTCTTGTTTATGTAGCCCAAAGGTATATGTGTTTTGGCCAATCATATGATATTCCCTAAATTTTTCTCAGATTAATTAAGGACTTATGCTGGTTAGTTTCTACTTTGAGTCAGCTGAGTTCTGTAGGCTTTCTCTGACTGATTGGGGGTAGGAATATAATCCCTACTTGTGTGAGGATTATAGATTTAGTGACCCAAAGAATCTTGTACAGATATCTTCTCTTTTCAAAGAAGCTAAAATTGAGGTCTAAAGAGGTCATGTGACTTTCCAGAGGTCACAGAAGTAGCAGAGCTTGGATTTGGATTTATGTCTTCAGATCCCAAATCCATCCCCTTTCCTAATATATGGTATGATGCTCTTTTGTTCATTCATGTCATGAGTGAATAAATGAATGCATGTCAGGAGTAGAAGTTGACTTCTGATCCAATTCCAACTATTTTTGCCATACTTCCTATCAAATACAAACTTGAGAATTCTGAATAGAAATAAAAGGAAAGTATTTTAATAAGTTAATTAATACATTTTAAGCTATATTTCTCTACAAATTCCCTGGCTGTTAGTTGGGGCATTTTTCCACAATTACTTTATTTCCACTGGAAGGGAGTAAGTCAATGGTAGGCTAGAGTTCCCTGAGAGGTCAATGGGAACTGTATGTCTCAATGATTTTCATGAGGAAAGGCAGACTATACAACCTCCAGGGACCGATTTTTCAAGAAATGAGATTTCTTCCTTCTCACCCCCTTGCCAAACCAATAAATTGAAGGTGGTGGCTTCTAGCTCAGTTCTTTTATGTATCAAAATGATTTCTCATTAAGGTGTCATTTTTTTATTAAAGGGTAACACCTGAGCATAGAAGTTTGAAACAAAGGGCATTTCATTACAATACCTTTGGAATGACTTGGCTCTATATTAGGTTGTATTAGTTGTGATCTTCTGGGTTGTTGAAGCAGGTATCATGGTGTATTTAAAAGAATAAATAGACTCATCTTCAGATCTTGGCTCTAATGCCAGCTGCTTGACCATAAACAAGTCACTTAATTTTTATTGGCCTCATTTTCCTTATGCAGGGAACTGTAAGACGTAAATATTTTGACCTTAGATAAATCAAAATTATTATTATACAGGTGAGGATTGTGTATAGATATTCACAGCTATAAATTGAAATTTAGTCTGTTTTTGCTGTGAACTTGCCCTCTATTTATTTTCATGCCTCAGTTTCATCAGCTCTCAAAAGAGAAAAAAAAATGTTGTTATGCCATTAGTTGCCTCCTACCTGACCTCCCTACCCAACCACATTTTATGGAGTTACTTTTAATACATTTGTATTTTTTAAACATTATGCTGTGCATGTTTTATTTCCTATTAGGATGTAAGTTAACTGCAAGTAAGGATCTTTTCATTCTTTAAACGGGTATCCCCAGCACCTAGCAGGATGTCGGACACATAGTAATTCCTTAATATATACTTGCAGTTTAATAAGACTATGATAATATTTCTCTGTCTCTGTCACACACACACACACACACACACACACACACACACACACAACATTCCCTATTATTCTTGGACCAAATTCTTAATTTTGTATATTTTTCTTAGTCAATTTTTATAGTCAATTCTTTCACTCCAATTTTATGTCCCATTGATAGAGCCCCTTTTGGGGGGTCAGCATGAGAACCTGGAGTCCTCAGGTAAGTTTTGGTGAAAAAAGAATCAAGTCAAAGATGGGAGTCAAAAGGGCCTCAGATGCTGGTGGCAACCAAGTGCGATTTATTGAATGAATACACAAGCTTTTAAAGGCAGAAACCACAAGGAATTTTTCTCATGAAAATTCAAGCAACTTTCCCAAAACAAGGTAGCCTTGAGAGATGAGCCTTGAGCAAGACACTGAAGGTGGGGGTAACGGCGACATAACAGAAACTGAGAAAGGGGAGAAGCAGGTGCTGATAAAAAAATGTTTTTCTGTGTGTGGGGAAAAAAAGGTCTGGGAAAAGTAGCCTGGGAAAGGATCATTGCCTCAAATCAGCAACTTGTAGAGAAATGTGGAAACTGAGGGAATCAGCTATTTTGTGGGTGGGAAATGTGGAAACTGAGGGATCCCAGGCCTTAGTCAGAACCTGGACCTCACCTAACATCAGCTGTCAAGAAACCATAGCCTTTTCTGACCCTGAGACCTCAGTCCCTTACATCCTATGGCCACAGTTAAATATAAAATAATTCTAAGACTAATAATAATGATTCTTTTCTTTATTTTTCCAGATTACATGTAGATACAATTTTAATAATGATTTTCTGACATTTTGTGACCCATGCTCTCTCCTTTCCCCCCAGCCTTCCTCTCCTTTCCCTAAGAGGTTAGGCAATATGATATTGGTTGTACATATGTTATCAAGCAGTACATGTTTCCATGTCCATCAAGTAGTAAAATAAGACAAATATCACTTTTACTGGAGAAAAAATTATGGAGGAAATAAAGTAAAGGATGGTAAGCTTTGATCTGCATTCAGACTGTCAAATCCTTCTATGGTAGTAGATAAGATAGCCTTTTTTTGTCCCGAGTCCTTTAAGCTGTTTTGTATCTTTGCCTTCCTTATAATAATTGTTAGGTCAATAATGCTATATTGCTATTATTCTCTACTGTGTACAATCTTTCCCTGGTTTCACTCATTTCACTTTACATCTCTTCATGTCTTTAAAAAGATTTTTTCGTGATTATCCTGTTTATTATTTCTTATGGCACAATAGTGTTTCATTACAATTATGTAGCAAAACTTGTTCAATCATTCAGCAATTTATGGACATCTTTTCAGTTTCCAATTCTTTCCCATCACAAAAAAGAGCTTCCATAAACACTTTTGTAAACTTTAGATCCTTTTCCCTATCTGATTTCTTTGGGATACAAACCTCTTAATGGTATTCAAAGCAATTCTTTTTTTTCAAAGCAATTCTTAATTAGAAAATGTCATCTCCAAATATTGTATTTTCTGTGTCACTGTTCTCCATCAATGCTAACTGTCATTGGAATAACAGATATTTGTAGTTTGATAAGACTACATACACTTGTAGACATATATGTATGTATAGATATGTATTCTTAATTTCATACATTTTTTTCAAAATAGGTATAAGATTACTAGCAGTTCCATAATGCCATCCCTCCATCTAGATGAATTTAAATGGAATATCTCCATGTACAGAAAGAAATCCTTTTGGATTTCTATCTTTTAAAATTATCTCCCTTTTAGGTCTAGACCAATGATTCCCAAAGTGGGCGCCACTGCCCCCTGGTGGTTGCTGCAGCGATCCAGGGGGCGTGGTGATGGCCACAGGTGTATTTATCTTTCCTATTAATTGCTATTAAAATTCTTAAAAAT
The DNA here is from genome assembly GCF_016433145.1 of Gracilinanus agilis. Lineage (NCBI taxonomy): Eukaryota > Metazoa > Chordata > Mammalia > Didelphimorphia > Didelphidae > Gracilinanus > Gracilinanus agilis. The sequence continues at coordinate 450,088,330 of NC_058133.1, forward strand.
TAATTTCCAGGGGGCTAAGTAATATTTTTTTTCTGGAAAGGGGGTGGTAGGCCAAGAAATTTTGGGAACCACTGCTCTAGACAATGTTACTTCCTTAAAGAAGTCTTTTCAGATCTTCTCAGGCTAAAGTGATCTTTTCTTTAGCAAATATTTCTATGGGCCTCTGTGTCTTGTCACCTTTTCAGTATTTTAGATTCTAGTTCAAGTTACAATTATGAGTATGTAATCATTCCCATTTCATATTTTTATGTGCTGATTAGGATCAGTTTTTGTTCTTAAAATGTGTGCCTCCAATGCACAATACATAATACTCTGCTTGATAAATGCTTGTTGAAATGATCTGTACTAAGGATGCCTGAGGATGCATAGTCCATTCAATAGAGGTCAAGTCTTATAGTCAATAATCCTCAGATTCCTGGCATGCCCCCTGACAGGAAAATATCAATATGAAAAAAAATCACTTCAGCTCTTAGTGTCCCAGGAAGATCTCTAAGCCTCTAAATTACAAATGAGTTACTCATCTTAATTCCACTTTCTCTCTTTGGATATCTCTATGCTGATGAAATCATGTGTCTAAAATGTATCCACAATTCCTACCCACTCCTTCCCCAAATAAAGGATAAACATAAAAAGTAAATATTTCATTAATCCTTATAGCCTTCTTAGAAAATAGGTGGGTGGCAAACTATCATAGATGCTCAAACAAATACGAATGTCTTGGCCTATTGGTCAATGAAGTATTGGCAACATGGGCTCCCGATGGAATCTATGAACATTTCCTATAAGACAGAGTCAGTAACTAAAACATTTTCCAAAACAACTTCCAGATCATTCATTTGATAAACATCAATAGAAATTATTTTCAACATATATCCATCTTAGCTTAAACAAATCATTCTAGTAAAAATAAAATTTCTGATTGAATGGGAGAGGTAATTGGGAAAGCAGTATCATCTAAAAATTTAGGCCATTAAATTGCATTTAGTTTTTCCACACCCACCACAAATAAATAAATAAATAAATGAACAAACAAACAAACAAATAAATAAATAGATGAGCAAGTAAATGAATAAATAAATAAATAAATAAAATTTAAAGGCTTAGTAGCGGTAAATATGCCCCTAGTCTGTAAACTTTTTATGGTAAGTTTTAAGAAACTGAGAATTTTTTAAAAATCTCAGAATCCTAATTAGCCTAAGAAGCCTCTTATTTTACAGTTGAAGAAAATGGGGCCTAAAGATTTCATTGTCTCCCTGTTTCCTCTAGAATAAATTACTGACTCCTTAACTGATGCTAGGAGTATGATGAAGGGTTAAGAGAATGGTGACGTTGGCTTAGGGGGAACCTCAGCCTAGGATTTGCCACTAGGAGTAAAAAGCTATCTTTTAGTCTTCTAATAACAATTAAAATATTTTTCCTTACAGAGATAATACTTCCCTTTAGGTCAGATGGATTCCTACTCAACTAAGTGTATATGCTATTTCCTTTTGAACCAATTCCAATGAGATTAAGGTTTAAGCATTTCCAGTCACCACATTTCCATATTCCTCTCCACTGTAAAACTCTTTGTTACTAATTCATGTGAGAGTTTACCCCTTTCTCTTTCTTCCTTTCCCCTTATCCCAATGAATCCCTTTTTCTAAATATTTAATTTTTTTGCTTATCACTCTGTCATCCTCAACTCAAACTTGCGAACTCTGTATATACTCCTTCCTAAATGCTCTAATGGTGGTAAAGTTCTTAAGAGTTAAAAGTATCATTTTCCCATGTAGAAATGTAAGCAGCTTGAACTTTTTTTTGTGTTTGACACTAACTCTTATTTTTCTTTGAGTTTTTTTCCTGTAGCTATTTGGCACTGTTATACTCTTATGATTTTGTGTTTTGATCTTCCCTGATACCATAGTAACATTCTATGGTTTCTCCTTTCTTTCTTTCTTTCTTTCTTTCTTTCTTTCTTTCTTTCTTTCTTTCTTTCTTTCTTTCTTTCTTTCTTTCTTTCTTTCTTTCTTTCTTTCTTCCTCCCTCAAGGCTTTTAAGTTCATGGCAAATTTGAACTCTGCTCATGAGGTTAAGATGGTACCATTCCAACCTTTAGACTTTTCATATTGCTGTTTCAGAACTAATTCTCGAGACCTATAATTTTTCAATTCTTCCATAATGGTGTGATCTAAGGAGAGTTGCAGTCACTGCTCCTATGGCCTGTGCTCTGGTCTGTGAGAAACCACACACACTCTTTTCTGCTTTGGAACTGGGACTTGGATCTCTGGCTTCCTTGAAGTTATAAAGCTTCAGTGAACTAGTACTTTTCCTCATCTTAATATCGTAATTCAGGTCTGTGATCTGAATTTCCTTATGGGTAATGAAACAAAGTCCTGCACCAGATTCCAAAAAGTATCTCCTCTTATCTCCTTCTGACAAGTTGATTAACTCTCTTATAGTCTGTGGTCTAAGAGCTACAACAGTTACTGCTACTGATTCAGTTGCTCCTAAGGACTGTATTGGCATGCAGTGGAGAACAGAGCCTCTCTATTGGCTCTCTTGGACACTGCCTGCTATAGGATTTCTGAATGTCACCTGTAATGGACTGTTTTTCATTTTCACCCTGTGAGACAGATATTTCCTGTCAAATTTCTAACTTGTCCTTGAAATAAAATGGTTTCATCTCATTCTTTTGTTAATTCTGCTGCTCTATAATTTATTTTGAGGCATTGCTTTAAAATTGTTTGGAGGGGAATTTGGGAAAGCTCTCGTGAGTTTCTGCCTTTTCTCTGTCATTTGACTCTATTGTCCTCAATCAAACTTGCATAATCTTTAAGAAAATATAGTCATTTATTTCCATGCCACAATTCAATTAAATTAGATACATTTTGGTTGATATTTTTTCAGTGATTTAATTACTATTTCTTGCTCAATTTATGTATACTATCTACTATGTACAAAGCAGTATTCCAGAAGCTAGATGTACCAGGTAAAAATGAGCCATCCTTCTCTGGACAATTTTGCTTTCTTCTGAAAGTAATGTGGTATCTGAAGAGGATGTCATAACCAGATCCCACTATAAAAATATTGTGTGATTTTAATGCAATATTCATGACCTTCTCATGCAAAATGAGTTAGTGATAATTATTATTAGTACTAATAGCTTGGTGTTATTAAGTTCCTTTATAGCCTGTAATACTATTTTTATTTCCTATTGTATTCTTATAGAACTAACTAAAGATTCTAGGTGTAGCATATATTTCTTGTATACTGTTTTCTATTTGCTTGCACTCTTTCCCAGCTGAGCTATTAAAAATGCACAGAGAAATACTAGTCACTGGTGACTCTAGCTGCAAAGCTTTTGTATCCTACTTCTGTCTCCATTATTCTGCCCATTAAATCATCCTTCTTTATTTCATTCCTAACATGTCTCCCTAGAATAAGTTAAACTATTCTGACACCATTGTGAAAGGTCAACAATTCAAATATTAAAAAGAAAAATACAGATAGATTATTTTTCTTCCATTTCAATACAAACTCCCTCATGTCCCTTAGTTGTAACTTTAATGGGTAGTTCAAACTCATGACATTTTAGTGTGAGAGATATTGAGAATGGAGGAAAAATGAAATAGTTTTATTCTGAGATCTCAGATAAAAATGTTTGTAGAGATAATTCCTCCAAATAGCAATCAGTTCTATCTTGGCACACTTCAGAGTTGTGTCTAGTGACACTTGATTTCAATTTGAAACCTAGTTTTAACATCAAGTTCTCTGATGATTGCAATTTTTATAAATGGCCTTTTCTGCACATCTTCTAAATAGTGTTAAGTACAAAGAAGAAAACAATTTTTGTGCTGTCAACATCCCTCCAATCAAATGACAATCTATTCTTCGGGACCTTTGTCTGATCAACAGAATTCTAAATGAATTATAGTTATAAATGTCCATCAAGGTGGGCATTTTCTTCATCACAATTCTAGGTCTTACTTTCTTAGATCAAAATGTGTCAATTCAACTAAAAATCAAATGTCATGGGGCTATGGAAATATATCATAGAATTATTAGAGTATTTTCTGTCTCTCGTAATCTTGAAAAAAAACCAAAAGTCAAGGAATGAAATTATAGTTTTGTTGCACAAATGTAACAATGATTGAAAGGAAGCCAAATTTTCAGTAAGGAGATCTTGAATATCCTAACTCTGGTAATCAGCAAGTTTTACTTAATCTTTCTGTTATCAGTTTTCTCAGTTGTAAAATTGGGGTATTAATACATTAATTACCTCACAAGGTTACTTTGAGGAAAATGCTTTGGAAATGTTAAGGAAAAATAAATCATGAGTTATTAAGTTCATTGTTTTCCAAATAGGTGATACATTTGTGATTTCAAAACAAGTAGAACTCCAACGAGATTCTCTCTACTGAAACAAACTGAATTGAATATAGGCATTCCTGATATATCTAAATATAATATATTTGCAAAAATATAACAAAATAGATAAAATAAATTTACAAATTTGGGAAGGAAATGCTATAGGAACTGGGAAAATCAGGTTAGGTCCCAGGTAGGAACTGGCATTGAACTTCCTTCAAAAAAAACTAGGGATTATATTAGGTGCAGATGAGAAAAGATACTATCTAGGCATAGGGGGAATTGTTCAATTGCTAAAGAAAGAAGGTAAAATGGCATGTGCAAGGAACAATAAAAAACATCTATTTGGCTAGTAGGTCAGGTGTGGACAGAGTAGTAATACATAGTAAACCTGGAAAGTGAGAATGTGTAGGGCTTTAAATGATGAACAGAGCAATTTATATTTTATTTTTTACTCAGTAGGGAGTCACTAGAGCTGTTTAAGCAGGGTAGTGATATAGTCAGACCTATGTTTAAAGAATGCTAATTTTGTAGTTTTATGGGAGATGGAGAGGGCATAAACCATTATTGCTTTTATTATTGCTGCTGCTTCTGTCTTTACCAAATGAGGGAAACAGCAGATTTTGCACTTCTAAATTCAGATAACATAATTCAATGGTTATGTCATATAATTGCAGTCATTTGGTTAAAAAAAAGACAACTTGATAAGATGTCCAAATTTTCCTGTTAACAACCACCAATCCCAATTTGTCCTGTTTCCATGAATGAGGTAATTTCAGTTCCTTTTAACTTGTTCTCTACCTGGTAATAATAAAGAAAAAAATTAGAAATGGTTTTGAATATTTTAAAAAGAACTACATAATGAGAAGTTACCATCAAGATAGTCTATATTTTATGAAATGTCACAAATCACTTTAGTATTTGGAGCAACAACAAAAGTAATGTTATGTAATAAATTTAGCTTAAATTTCTTAACTTCTCTTCTACTCCTGAAATATACAAAGATTTTCAAGTTCAAGTAGGGAAGTCATAGATCATGGGTCATTTGAGTTGAAAAAAATGTACTTAAATCTCTTAATTCAGAGGTCTTTCTTCCTGACCAAAAAAAAAAAAATGGACAGTACTAATTGTTACAAAGTTCGAAATTACGTGAAGTTTTTTTTTTGTTTTTTTTTTTTTTTTTTTTTTTTTATGGACCTATGGACAGTTTTTGACAGTTCCTCCTTGTTATCCTCCTTGGGGACAAGTAGAAAAATAAACTTATCCATTTTATATATGAAAGGCCTTAACAAACTTACATGTTCATTTTCTATCTTTATTTAATTATTTTATTTATTTATCTTTTATTTACAGGTTAAGATTCCCTGTACCTGTGAGTGCAAGAGATCAATTTAAACAATCACTAACATTTTTCTTACAATTGTTGAAATGAATATGCAGGGCTGTTATACAAAAGAATGCCTTATTTGATAGCTACATGAAGGAGACTCTGATAGAAAACAATATTGTGAGTTTTAAGAATTTCACATCCCCAAGACAATTCCCCATCAAATCTCATGTATCATGTATTCATACTAAAGTGTGAATAATCCTGACAAAAAAGCCAGATAATTTGTGATGAAGGACATTGGTACATTAACATAATAATTATTAATTATTAATAACCACAAAATTATTAATTATATTAATATATTAACATAATTATTAAGTATTGATAAGCACCATACTTATTCATTATATTAATATATTGAGACAATAATTATTAATTATGAATAACCACAAGTTATCAATTATATTAATGCATTGACACAATAATTATTAAACACAACAATTATTAATTAGATTAATATTAACATAATTATTAATTAGTGGTGACCCTAATAATTATTAATCATCAATAAAATTAATAAGTAATTATTGATATCTGGTGACTATTGATTATTAATTATTGGTTAATTATTAATTATTATGGTTGTTTCAAATCAGTGTTAGGAATAAAAAGGGGTCTGGCCAGAGTTATGAGCTTTAACTAATAAAATGAGAAAGTGAGAGATGCAAGATAGAAAGAGAGAGAGAGAGATAAGGAAAGATTAGCCTGAACAGAATCGATTCTCCATTTGGCTGGTTAAGGCCACTGCAGCAGCAGCCCAGTTTTTGCATCTCTATTGTGGAAGTCCAGAGAGTGACCAGTATACTCTCCACCTGGGTTGAAAAGCCTTTCCCAGTCAACTAGCTTTCAAATGTCATGCCAGTGTGGTGACATTCTCCCAGACCTTTCAGGGGACATCACCCTGCCTTGCTGTCACCCACCTTAATTGTAGACTTTGGAGCAATTTGGAAATATGTTAAGTAACTTAACTAAAGTGATAATCACAATCCCTATCAATAAGCACTTGACTCCAGGGGGCATCAAAGCTTAGACTCTGTATTTGTGATCAAGGTCCCCTAAACAACTTCCTTCACACATATCATTAAGATAAATGTAAATTAATTCAAAACTAACAAAATATTAGCAAAAAATGACAAAGTATATGAGAATAGTCAATATTAACGGAACTATAGAAAGAGAGCCTCAATAATGCAATATTGGTAGAGATATGAATTATTTTTACTACCCTGGAAAGCAATTTGGAAATATGCTAAGAAACTTAACTAAAGTGATAGTCACACTCTCCATCAATAAGCACACCTTAAGGCTAATTAAGCCCTTTTTAAGCATTATCTCTTTTCATCTTTATGGCAATCCTATGAAATGGGTGCTAAAATTATATCCATTTTATAGATGAAGAAACTGAAGCTGAAAGAAGGTAAGTTTTTGCCTAGTATCACATAGTGAGTGTCTGAAGTAGGATTTGAAATCAGGTCAAGTCAGTGACTTATTGGGCATTTATCCCAAGCATACCAAACAAACATAAAAAGAAAGATGCCATGTAAATTAAAATATTTACAGTCCTTTTTTTGTATTAAAACAACCAGGAATAAAGTAAATCACTATCATGTATAGGATAGTGAAAGAATTTGTAGCATATAAATGAAATTTAATATTTTTTGCAATATAAAAAATTATAAATCTGAAAAATCCAGATAAGGAGAGGGAAATGTCACATGATTTGATGCAAAATGAAGTAAAAAAAACAGGAAAATATCATATCTAATGACCATAAAATATTAATCAAAAATTAAATAAAAAGAAACTAAATGTCGTATAATTATCTTGGCCAAATTTGTTATTAAAGAGTAGAGAAAATGCACTATAAATGAGTGTAAGTTTACATTTAGTATTTGTATGTAAATAGATATGTATACATGTACACAGATATATCTCTATATACATATATAAATATATACTTTTGGTATTTTATTTTAGATTTGTTGTTTTATTACTAGAAAATTTGTAAGTAAATCTTCCTTGATTCTGTATATCTCATATTATCACTGCCACTGAAGATTAATAACCATAAGGGAAGTGCATGCTACAAAAAGATAGTCTGGTCACTTTATGAGTGTGCATGATAACAAGCAGAAATCTAAAAGTTTAGATGGTACCCTAAAGTTAGGAGAAAAGAAGGAGGGACTATGGCACATTAATTGCACATCTTGCGATGAACTTAGAGGCACACACAGATAATTGTTGAACAGATGTGGATGAGTTGGATTTTGTATTGTTGGAGGGCAAACAAGGTTAATGAAATTGAAGATCTTTTTGAGAATTTGAGTATAAGGTAGAATTAGGGTTTTTTTGATTGCCACATTTAACTGTTGATTCACATTTAGTGTATCAAACCTACTTTTTCAATGACTTCTTTATCATCACATCTTCCCAACTCTGTTATCTTTTTCTTCTATGAAACTTGAGTATAGACTTACCTTTATTATCAATATGTTGGCTCTCATCAAATTCTTCTAGTTTTTGAAAATGTTTTATATATTTGATAATCCAATTATGTATCTATATTTTCTAACTTATATTTACTGCATCCCCTCTGCAATAGTCTTCTATCTGACTCTTACATGTGTACTGGTTGGGTCTTTCGTGGCCATTTACTTTAGGTCATAAGTATAAATCTATGGGTGACTAACCCTAGTACTATAGTTACAAAACTTTACCATCAGGCTTCCCTCAAATAACCTCTCAGTAGTCTCAATTAATTCCTAGCAAAGACATTTACAAAGATAATATTAGAAGAGTAGCTGCAAAACATTCTTTCACCAACCCCAGCAAAGTGTGGTGCATTCACACAAATACATACAGCATCCAAGGAAAATCAGCATGACCATAGAACACAGTAGGAAAGAAGAACACATATAGACAACACATGAGACAAAGGAAATTCACCACTCTTGATATTACAGATTCTGAAAGTCTTTTCTCTCTTTGTAAAAGTCTCATGTAACTCCTAATAAGGGCAACATTTCTGCTGACTGGATTGCCCAGTCTGAGTTGCTCTCTATATTGAGCTCTCTTTGCTGGTAGGGATACTACTCCCCAATATTATTTTTTCCTTTCAATGGCTATTGCCCTGTAGTCATATCTTTTGGTACACATTTTTAATTACCTTCTATTAATCCAGTATAGAAATTAGTTTGTATACATCTGATAGCATGCTGCTTCCTTCATTATATTGTAAACTTTCTGAGGGTGAGGAGTTTTTTCCTGTTTTGTATCTCTGACACTTAGCAGATTTTTTTAACACATGAAGCAATAGGTGTTAAATATGCTTATTGACTGATTGATTTGCTGATTAATAGATATTTCTGGTGCAGTGCTAGTTGCCTTAACCCAATGACCATGGCTGAGTAATTCTCACAACTTGATTGAAAAAATTCTTTCACATCATTTTTAAGAAGCACCATAGAAATAAGTCCTCCTCACCCTCTTTACACTACTTGTTGATTTTATTCAAAGTCTTTTGAGGCTACATCAACTGAGTAAGAAAGAGGAGGGATCACTTTTTTCTCTATCATGAATGTATTGCAAAGATAGGCTTACCATGCTTTATATTTATTGATTCATGCAACTAATATTTTTAAAGTATAACAGTTCTGAAGACATGGACTTGAAGATTTTTGGACCACAAGAGATTTTTTGAATCAAGTTTCTTTAGGCATGATTGTGCCTTCTGGGTACCTGAAAGAATATGAACCTTAAAAGATTCCAATTCATGTGTACAGTTTTCAGGTTTTATTTCAAGTCATAAAGTACCCTAAAACCACAACTAACTCATTTGGTCATATAAAAAGCCTAAGTAAATCAGTTAGTCTTGAAAACAAAGAATTTGGTTTATTTTTTAATTTATTTTTTAAATTTTTGAATATTTTCCCATAGTTACATGTTTCATTTTTTTCAAACATTTATTAATATTCATTTTTAACATAGTTACATGATTCATGCTCCTCCTTTCCCCTTCGCCCCCCGCACTCCCCCCACCCATGGCCAATGCACATTTCCACTAGTTTTGTCATGTGTCCTTGATCAAGACCAATTTCCAAATTGTTGGTAGTTGCATTGGTGTGGTAGTTTCGAGTCCACACCCTCAATCATGTCCACCCCGACCCATGCGTTCAAGCAGTTGTTTTTCTTATATGTTTCCTCTCCTGCAGCCCTTCCTCTGAATGTGGGTAGCATTCTTTACCATAAATCCCTCAGAATTGTCCTGGGCATGTTTCATTTTTTATTGATAGTTGGACTAGAGTTATTGTTTAGTATCTTCACCCTAATAATATCCCTATCAGCCCATGTGTTCAAGCAGTTGTTTTTCTTTTGTGTTTCTCCTCCCACAGTTCTTCCTCTGAGTGTGGCTCGTTTTCTTTCTCGTAAGTCCCTCAGCCTTACTCTGAATCCTTGCCTTGCTGCTAGTAGAGAAGTCTGTTATGTTGAATTGTAAGTATATCTGTCTCTGTGTATAATGTTCTTCTGGCTCTGCTCCTTTCACTCTGCATCAATTCCTGGAGGTCATTCCAGTTCATATGGAATTCCTCCAGTTCTTTATTGAGCACAATAGTATTCCATCACCAAAAGATACCACAATTTGTTCAGCCATTCCCCAATCAAAGGACATTAACTCATTTTCCAGTTTTTTGCCACCACAAAGAGCGAGACTATAAGTATTTTTGTACTAGTCTTTTTCCTTATTATCTCTTTAGGGTATAAACCAAGCAGTGCTATGGCTGGATCAAAAGGCAGATAGTCTTTTAAAGCCTTTTGAGCATAGTTCCAAATTGTCATACAGAATGGTTGGATCAATTCACAACTCTACCAGCAATGCATTAATGTCCCAATTTTGCAACATCCCCTCCAACATTCATTACTCTCCCCTGTTGTCATTTTAACCAACCTGCTAGGTTCAAGGTGATACCTCAGAGTTGTTTTGATTTGCATTTCTCTAATTATTAGATATTTAGAACACTTTCTCATGTGCTTATTGATAGTTTTGATTTCTTTATCTGAAAATTGCCTATTCATGTTCCTTGCCCATTAATTGATTGGGGGATGGCTTGATTTTTTTCCTACAATTGATTTAGCTCCTCATATATTTGAGTTAATAGACCTTTGTCTGAGTTTTTTGATATGAAGATTTTTTACCAATTTGTTGTTTCCCTTCTAATTTGGGGAGCATTGGTTTTGTCTGTACAAAACCTTTTTAGTTTAATGTAGTCAAAATTATTTATTTACATTTTGTGATTTTTTTCTAGCTCTTGCTTAGTTTTAAAATCTTTTCCTTCCCATAGATCTGACAAGTATATTATTCTGTGCTCACCCAATTTACCTAAAGTTTCCTTCTTTATATTCAAGTCATTCACCCATTCTGAATTTATCTTGGTGTAGGGTGTGAGATGTTTATCTAAACCTAATCTCACCCATATTGCTTTGCAATTTCCCAACAGTTTTTGTCAAATAGTGGATTTTTGTCCCAAAAGTTGGGTTCTTTGGGTTTATCATACACTGTTTTGCTGATGGCACCTACCCCAAGTCTATTCCACTGATCCCCCCTTCTGTCTCTTCTCCAGTACCATATTGTTTTGATGACTACTGCTTTATAGTACAGATTAATATCTGGTTCTGCTAGACCATTTTCCTTCATATTTTTTTCAGTATTTCCCTTGATATTCTTAGTCTTTTGTTCTTCCAAATGAACTTTGTTATAATTTTTTTTTCTATTTCACTAAAAAAAAGTTTTTGATAAGTATAGCACTAAATAGGTAAATTAATTTGGGTAGGATGGTCATTTTTATTATGTTAGCTCATCCTACCCATGAGCACTCAATGTTTTTCCAATTGTTTAGATCTAGTTTTAATTGTGTGAAAGGGTTTCATAGTTGTGTTTGTATAATTCCTGTGTTTGTCTTGGCAGATAGATTACTAAGTATTTTGTATTTTCGAGGGTGATTTTAAATGGAATTTCTCTTTCTAACTCTTCCTGCTGCAATGTGTTGGAAATATATAGAAATGCTGATCATTTATGTGCGTTTATTATGTATCCAGCAACTTTTCTAAAGTTGTTGATTATTTATACTAGCTTTTTATGTGATTCTCTAGGACTTTTTAGGTATACTATCATATCATCTGCAAAGAGTGATAGCTTAGTTTCCTCATTGCCTATTTTGATACCTCCAATTTCTGTTTCTTTTCTAATTGCTACTGCTAGTGTTTCCAGTACATGTTAAATAATAGACGTGAAATGGGCATCCTTGTTTCATGCCTGATCTTATTGGGAAGGCTTCTAATTTATCCCCATTGTAGATGATGTTTGTTGATGGTTTTTAGATATATACCATTTATTATTTTTAGGAAAGGCCCTTCTATTCCTAAACTTTCTAGTGTTTTCAGAATGAATGGGTGTTCTATTTTGTCAAAGACTTTTTCAGCGTCTTTTGAGATAAATGTGTTTTTGTTGGTTTGCTTGTTGATATGGTATATTATATGAATTTTTTCCCTAATATTGAACCATCCTTACATTCCTGATATAAACCTCACCCAATCACAATGAGTAATCCTCTTGATCACTTGCTGGATTCTTTTTTACTAGTATTCTGTTTAAGATTTTTTCATCTTTGTTAATCAGGGAGATTGGTCTGTAGTTTTCTTTCTCTGTTTTTGTTCTACCTGGCTTTGGGATCAGTACCATATTTGTGTCACAAGAAGATTTTGGTAGAACACCTTCTTTGTTTATTATGTCAAATAGTTTGTATAGTATTGGGATTAGTTGTTTTTTGAAGGTTTGATAGAATTCACTTGCGAATCCATCTTGTTCTGGGTATTTTTTCTTATGGAGTTCTTTGATGGCTGTTCAATTTGTTTTTCTGATATGAGATTATTTAAGTATTCTATTTCTTCTACTGTTAATCTGGGCAATATTTTTGTAAATATTCATCTACATCACCTAGATTGCTATATTTGTTGCCATATAATTGAGCAAAATAGTTTTTAATGATTGCCTTGATTTCCTCTTCATTAGAGGTGAGGTCTCCCTTTTCATTTTTGATACTGATAATTTGGTTTTCTTCTTTCCTTTTTTAAATTAGATTGACCAGTACTTTGTCTATTTTATCTGTTTTCTCAAAATATCAGCTTCTAGTCTTATTTATTAATTCAATAGTTCTTTTACTTTCAATTTTATTAATTTCTCCTTTAATTTTTATAATCTCTAATTTGGTTTTTAACTGGGGATTTTTAATTTCTTACCTTTCTAGTTTTTTGATCTGCATGTCCAGTTCATTAATCTTTTCCCTTTCTAATTTGTTAATATATGCACTCAGGGATATAAATTTCTCCCTGAGTACTGTTTTAGCTGCATCCCACAGATTTTGGTAGGATGTTTCATCATTGCCATTCTCTCCAATGAAATTATTAATTGTTTCTATGATTTTTTTTAACTATCTGATTTTGGAGAATCATATTATTTAATTTCCAGTTAATTTTTATTTGCCTGTCCATTTACCCTTACTAATTATTATTTTGTTGCATTATGATCTGAAAAGACCTGCTTTCTTGATCTATCATCCTCTCAGTGAGATATTTAATGTTTCCTTCTATTTTTTCAGTCTTTTGACTTTTGCTTTTTTAGTTCTTGCTGTTTTGCAAGATCATTGGCTTCTACTTGCCCCATTCTAGTCTTTGGAGACTGGTTTTCTGCTATAATCTTTTGATTTTTCTTTTCAGTTTGGTCTATCCTGTTTTCCAGCTGTTTAATTTTTGTCTCCAATTTGTTTATCACTTCTTTTGGTTTGGGGGTATCTTTCTCCAATTGGCAGTTTCTGTTTTGTAAACTGTTAATTTCCTTTTGAGCTATTTCCCACTTTTCTTGCCAAATCTCTCCCATCTTTCTCGTGATTTAAGATTTGAACTGTTCAAGAGCTTATGACCAGTTTTCAGTTTTTTGGGAAGGTTTGAATGTGATTTCTTATTTGTTCTCCTTTGTGGTCTGCTCTGTTGTCTGGATTTTTTCTGTGTAAAAGTTACTGAGTGTTAAAGATTTCTTCTTGATCTTTCTCTTTGGATATTCTTGGGCCTGGCTTGCCATTTTTATTATGCTGTTTATTTTTCTCAGTCAGAAGTCTGGGTGAGGCAGGCAGGCTCTCTTTCTATCAAGGTGTGGAGAAATTTTTGCCTGACTCACGGTGCAGTGCTTCCCCTCTCAGATTTATCCTCACGCCCAAGGTTTGTGCTCTTTAGGCTCCTGGCGTCTCAAATCTAGCTGTTCTCAGGGTCAAGCCTCCTTATAGTCCCTTTCCTTGTTCCTCTGCCCAAGGCTCCTTTAAGCGTCAGCATGCTGGTTCCACAGTTAGGCACTCTTCAGCTCTAGGTCCCTGACCAAGGCCTGTGCTCAAGGTCCACACACACTCAAAGTATGTGTTCAAAGTTCACATCTTTAACCTCTTCGGGTCTTAAGTCTTGCTGCTCTCAGGAACCAGCCCTTGGTGGTCCCAAGTAGCTGCCAATAACTTAATGAATGCCCCAAGCTTCTTCTAACTCTTGTGTGCAGGCTATGGCACTGTAAGTGGTGTGTGTGTGTGTGTGTGTGTGTGTGTGTGTGTGTGTGTGTGTGTGTGTGTGTTTGGGGGTTGATCAGCTCATGTTTTGTGAGAGCTATTTCACCCCCTTATAGCATGGAAATGCTCACATTCCACATACTTTCAATGCTATGCCCTATTGTGGGGTCCCTTCATTCATCTGGATTTGGGTTTGTGTCCTTTTGAGGTGTCATGTATTGGTGGGTTAGGAGAGATAAGAGCCCTGCTTCTACTCTGCAGCCATCTTAACCCAGAAGTCCCAATTTGGCTTATTTTTGAAACATTAATAAAATGAAATTTATACTAAGTTTCACTAAATCATCATTTTCTTAATGAGAACATAAGCAAATGATAGAAAAATTATTATTTTTATCTAAAATTTTCTGTCAGAAATTCCTGAGGAAATTCAGAAAAAAAGCAATTGCCAATTTTTGTATGTAATGTGTGTGAATAAATACAAATAGGTAAGGAAATCATGAGCAAAGTCATGCTGTATAGGTTTCAAAAAATGTCAGATATTTGAATTAATACCTTCTCTGTTTGGAGGTAATCTGCATGCCACAATATGTAATGATATATTCCTCTGGCTGTACATTTCACAGTTGATGTGAAATGTGCTGCAAACCATAGTAATTCTAAATAGTAGGTGTTGTGCTCTTAAATCATATAAAATTGTCATTGCCTGTCTTGGCTAATATTTCTTTCACTCTAAACATTATCAACTTGAAAACAAGAAAAGGATCTTTGGCATATTTCTACTGTTCCTTAAAAGTGAACATGGTTCAAGCTGAGACTTAATTTTCTCTACTTTGGAATAATTCCTTAGGTAACTACCTAATTGAAACCAGTCCAATATGAAAAAAAAACATTAAATGAAGCATCTTAGGACTGTAATTAAATGAATTCTCTGCATGGAATAAATTAAATGCAAAGAAAATTAAAATTAAAATCAGTGCAATATGGTGGAGACAGGACAAAATGCAAACTGGATTCTCAGAAAGATAAATATCCTATTTCTTTCTCTTATTTTATTATTAACAAATATCCTTGTTAGAATTAATAAACATGTATTAACCCTATTTATAGTTATATCTATCTAATGTATCTACCTTGTGGAATACCTTGATGGCAGAGTTAACTTAGATCATCTTGTACATATTTAGGAGGAGATATAGAAGGCAGCAAATTATAGAAATCAATTTAGTCATTTGGTAAACTACTGAGTAGTTGGAGTAGGTGAAGCTAAACATTTATGTTCCTTAAAATGAACTTTTATTTAGAAATGTCTAGAATCATAGAATTTTAGAATTCTGAGATGCTGAGAGTATCTTATCTAATCTACTATTCAATTCATGAATTATTCTCTCAGATTTAATTCATTTGACATGAATTATATACCTACTAAGTTCAAAGTATTGTGCCATATGTTGGGAAAATAAACACAAATATTATTATTTTCCACTTAAGTACTTTGATAACTTATTAACTATATCCTGAAAAAACTCATTCCATATTTGGTAAGTTATAATTATAGTCAAATTTATCCTTTTTGTTATTGTTGTTGCTGCCCTTTCCATTACTAATTGTGCTTTCACTCATTCTGTTTAGTTTCATGGTTTTTTTAGAGGAATATATGAATATTCCATACTATCCATGCAACTTCAATCTCTTGTAATTACCATTACTTAGTAACCTCTCTTCCTTTGAAGCATATTTAATATAATTTTATTTTATTTATTAGTTATTTTATTCATAAATATTTTATATTTAATTTAATATAAGCCAATTTAGATTTTACCAACTTCCAGGGTATTATTCTTTCCTTAAAGAGGTCAGTACCTGATTCATAGTGTTTCTTGTCACACAATCTTTGCCTTCATACTAAGATTCTTTAACATGTATTTTGATGTTCTCTCAAATACCCTATCTTTCAAATCCTCTGTCTATAGATTCCCTATTACCTATTGATATACTCCATCTCAATTAGAAAAAAATAACATATCTTTTATTTCTACTGTCCTGTTTACTAATTTCATGATTTTGAATTCTTAAATTATCTTATGTGATCATAATCTTTTAAAATTTCATTTTTGCTAGTCCCAGCAACTTCTAACTCATCTTGTAACTGTGATCTCCAATTCTTCCACCCTTCCTTAAATTATGTAGTGGCCATGATCCCTTCTATTCCCTCAAAACTGTTTCAGTCTTTTCCTTTATTGTGCAGTTCATATTTAACTGACATTGATCTTCACCTACTAATTTATTCACCTTCACCCACCCTGAGCCACACACAAAGATGGTGGTACACTTGATCTTGCCATCACATTCAAATGTAGCACCTATTTGTTCAGAAATTCTGAAATTCTTTTATCTGACAATAAACTATTAATTCTTCACCTCTATCCTACTCTTTATCCTGACTGTAATCTCTAATCTATTGATCCATCAATTCTCTCACAGGACATCTCTCCTCCACAAAACTCTCTTCTCCCCATTTTTACACCTTGATGAACCAATTCAACTTGACTCTCTCCTCTTTTGAATCACTAGTCCCATTGTCATATCATACATTATGCCCAACCAGGCTCCAGCCCTAGATCATTTCTACTATTTGTCAGTTTTGCTCCTATACATTTGCTGCCAAAGTATTAGAAACCACAAAACTGTTTTAAGTGGGTCTGTACAAATTTATGTGACATGAGCTCGAGTATATTCACTTTTGACAGGCAATCCTGCTATACCACCCTTGTCAACTCTTTATTCCACTCCATAGTGGCTTTTTCAGTATTTTTCATCCCTCTCAAAACTCCCACACACCCTCTACCTCCAATATCTGAGCTGAGAACCTTGCCTGATATTTTACAGAAAAAGAAGAAAGCCATTCCCAGTGAACTCTCTCTTCTTCATTCTCCCCAATCTTACTGGTGACTTCTGTCACTTTCTCCTTCACTTCTATCTCACATGAAATTGTAGCTTTACTCTTTATCAAAACTAATCTATTTACTTATTCAGATGATCCCATACCATTCTGTCCCCTCCAACATATTGCCCCCTGTGCCATCTTCACGCTTTCTCTTGTTTTCAATCTTTCTGCACAGTGGCTCATCTCCTTCTGTCTAAAAACATACCCATATTTCCCCTATTCTGAAAAATGAAGCTTTCATTTGATCTTTCCATTCCAGCTAATGATTATCCTATATCTCATGTATTTTGTCACTAAACATCTCTTGAAGGCACTTACAATAGACGACTTTTCTTTTTCTGCTCTCACTCTCTTCCTTTTTAAATTTAAATAATTCATTTTTAGAATATTTTCCATGTTTCCATGATTTACTTTCTTTCCCTCTCAGCACCCAGAGCCAATAAGCAGTTCCACTGGATTATATAAATGTGTTCACTTGATACCTATTTCCACATTATTCATTTTTGCTATAGAGTGATTTTTTTAAAACCTAGACCTCAAATCACATACCCATATATACAGGTGATAAATGATGTCATATGTTTTGCTTTTGCATTTCTGCTCCCATAGTTCTTTCTTTCAATGTCTCACTCTCTTAACTCCTTACAATATGGCTTTTGACCTTACTAATAAAAAAAACACCTCAGTAAATCCCATTATTACACACATACACACTCACAAATTCTAAACAAAGTTATTAATGGTCTCACTTGCCAAATCAAATGATATTTTCTCAATCCTCATTCTCTTTGACCAATCTGTAGGTTTCACACTGCTGATCACTTTCTCTTTTTCTCTAGGTTTTCAGGATATCTTGCTGTCCTAGTTCTTTTCCTGCTTATCTAACTGCTCCCTTTTTGTCTCTACTATGTTCTCTCACAGAACATGCCCTCTAACTGTAAGTATCCCTCATGGTTCTGACCTGGCTCCTCTTCTTTTCCCTTTTTTATATTTCATTGGATTGTCTCATCAGTTCCCATGGATTTAATTATTAAATCTATACGGATTATTTTAAATATACTTCTACTATTCCAATCTTTTTGCTGTCCTCTAAACTCAAATATCTAGCTACTTTTCAGACACCTTGAACTGAATGTCTAAAATATATCTTAAATGCACTATGTCCAAAAAAGAACTCATTCTTTCTCTCTAAATCATCCCTTCCCTTTCTACCATTTCTATCACTATAGAAGACAATATCATTCTTCTAACAATTTGGGAATCATTCTGGCTCCTTCATTATATCTTTTATCTTTTTTTTTCTTTTTTAATTTTAATTTTTTACAAAAGTTAACATGGTTACATGATTCATGCTCTTACTTTCCCCTTCACCCCCCGACTGCCTCCCCCATAGCTGATGCACAATTCCACTGGTTTTAACATGTGTCATTGATCAAGACCTATTTCCAAATTGTTGATAGTTGCATTGGTGTGGTAGTTTCGAGTCTACATCCCCAATCATGTCTGCCTCAACCCATGTGTTCAAGCAGTTGCTTTTCTTCTGTGTTTCCACTCCTGTAGTTCTTCCTCTGAATGTGGGCAGCGTCTTTCCCATAAGTTCCTCAGAACTGTCCTGGGTCATTGCATTGCTGCTAGTACAGAAGTCTATTGCATTCGATTTTACCACAGTATATCAGTCTCTGTGTACAATGTTCTTCTGGCTCTGTTCCTTTCACTCTGCATCAATTCCTGGAGGTCTTTCCAGTTCACATGGAATTCCTCCAGTTTATTATTCCTTTGAGCACAATAGTATTCCATCACCAGCATATACCACAATTTGTTAAGCCCTTCCCCAATTGAAGGGCACACCCTCATTTTCGAGTTTTTTGCCACCACAAAAAGCACGGATATAAATATTTTCATACAATTCTGTTTATCTATGATCTCTTTGGGGTACAAACCCAGCAATGATATTGCTGGATCAAAAGGCAGGCATTTTTTATAGCCCTTTGAGCATAGTTCCAAATTCCCATCCAGAATGGTTGGATCAGTTCACAACTCTACCAGCAATGCATTAATGTCCCAATTTTACCACATCCCCTCCAGCATCCATTACTCTCCCCTTCTTTCATTTTAGCCAATATGCTAGGTGTGAGGTGATACCTCAGAGTTTTTTTGATTTGCATTTCTCTAATTATTAGAGATTTAGAACACTTTCTCATGTGCTTATTGATACTTTTGATTTCTTTATTTGAAAATTGCCCATTCATGTTCCTTGCCCATTTATTGATTGGAGAATGACTTGATATTTTATACAATTGATTATATTTCAGTAATTAAACCCGTGTCAGAGTTTTTTGTTATAAAGATTTTTTCCCAATTTGTTGTTTCCCTTCTGATTTTGGTTGCATTGTTTTTGTTTGTACAAAAGCTTTTTAATTTAATATAATCAAAATTATTAATTTTCTCTAAATCTTGCTTGGTTTTAAAATCTTTCCTTTCCCATAGATGTGACAGGTATACTATTTTGTGTTCACTTAATTTTTTTATATTTTCCCTCTTTATATTCAAGTCATTTATGCATTCTGAATTTATCTTGGTGTAGGGTGTGAGATGTTTATCTAAACCTAATTTCTCCCATATTGTTTTCCAAATTTCCCAGAAGTTTTGGTAAAATAGTGGACTTTTGTCCCAAAAGTTGGGCTCTTTGGGTTTATCATACACAGTCTTGCTGACGTCACTTACCCCAAGTCTATTCCACTGATCCTCTCTTCTGTCTCTTAGCCAGTACTATATTGTTTTGATGACTGCTGCTTTATAGTACAGTTTAATATCTGGTACTGCTAGGCCCCCTTCCTTCACATTTTTTTCATTATTTCCTTTGATATTCTTGATCTTTTGTTATTACAAATGAACTTTGTTATAGTTTTTTTCTAATTCAGTGAAAAAGTTTTTTGGTAGTTTGATAGGTATGGCGCTAAATAGGTAAATTAATTTGGGTAGAATGGTCATTTTTATTATGTTAGCTCATCCTACTCAAGAGCAATCAATATTTTTCCAATTGTTTAGATCTAATTTTAATTGTTTGGAAAGTGTTTTGTAGTTGTTTTCGTATAATTCCTATGTTTGTTTTGGTAGATAGTTTCCTAAGTATTTTATATTTTCTAGTGTGATTTTTAGATGGTGTTTCTCTTTCTACCTCTTGCTGCTGTGATGTATTGGAAATATATAGAAATGTTTATGATTTATGTGCATTTATTTTGTATCCTGCAAATTTGCTAAAGTTGTTGATTATATCTACAAGCTTCTTAGTTGATTCTCTAGGATTTTTTAAGTAGACCATCATATCATCTGCAAAGAGTGATAGCTTAGTCTCCTCATTGCCTATTTTGATACCTTCAATTTCTTTTTCTTCTCTAATTGCTACTACTAGTGTTTCTAGTACAATGTTAAATAATAGAGGATATAATGGGCATCCTTGTTTCACTCCTGATCTTATTGAGAAGGCTTCTAATTTATCCCCATTGCATATGATGTTTGTTGATGGTTTTAGGTATATACTGTTTATTATTTTTAGGAAAGGACCTTCTATTCCTATACTTTCCAGTGTTTTCAATAGGAATGGATGTTGTATTTTGTCAAAGGCTTTTTCAGCATCTATTGAGATAATTATGTGATTTTTATTTGTTAGACTGTTGATATGGTCAATTATGTGGATGGTTTTCCTAATGTTGAACCATCCTTGCATTCCTGGTATAAATCCCACCTGATCATGGTGGATGATCTTCTTAATTACTTGCTGGAGTCTCTTTGCTAGTATTCTATTTAAGATTTTTGCATCTATATTCATTAGGGACATTGGTCTATAGTTTTCTTTCTCTGTTTTTGATCTACCTAGCTTTGGAATCAGTACCATATTTAGAAATATGGAACGTTTCACGAATTTGTGTGTCATCCTTGCACATGGGGCCATACTAATCTTCTCTGTATCATTCCAATTTTTAGTATATGTGCTGCCGAAGTGAGTACTCCCTCATTATATCTTAGTGCCCACCAAATCTAATCTATTTCCAAGGGCTATCGATTCGCCATTGTAATATATATCAACTATGTTCCTTTTCTTTTTCTAACACTGTCTCAACTCTAGTACAGCCTCTCATAATCTTATACTTGGATTATAGAAATAGACTACTATCAGGTATATCTGCTGCCAGTCTTTCCCCACTCTAAACTATCTTTAATTTAGCCACTAAAATAATTTTCCTAAAGAAAGATTCAATCATGTCACCCCCCTACTCAATAAATCACGACTCTATTGCCTCCTGAATCAAATACAATTTTTTTTGGCATTCAAAGACTTTCATAAGCCTTTTTACTTTTCTTTTCTTCTTATACCTTATTCCTATTCACATGTTCTTAGATCCAGTCACACTGACCTCTGGCTGTTCCATGAACAAGACACTCATATTCTTAGGTCTGGGTGTTTGTTTGTTTTTGTTATTGTTGTTGTTGTTGTTCTGCTTTTGTTTTTCTGGCTCTTTCCCTTTCCCATAATGCTTTCCTTCTTACCTAACATCAACCTCCCTGGCTTCCTTTAAGTTCCAACCAAAATATTACTTTCATGGGAAGCCGTCTCCAACCATGCTAATCCCAGTGCCTTCCATCTCTTTATTATTTTTCATATTTTCCTGTATGTCGCTTGCTTTTTTATGTATTTGTTTGCATGTATTCTCCCCTCATTAGATTGAATGCTTGTTGAGGGATTCAGTTTATCTTTTTCCTTTTTTGGTAGTCCCAACTGCTTAGTACAATGCCTGGAACTTGGAGTTACTTAACAAATGTTTATTATTTGATCAGTTTTCTTAAGTGACTATTGTAGGGACAGCATAGCTCTATCTTGAAGTGAGTATCCTTTGCTTCTGTACTGCTGGATCCACAACATACACTAACATTGTGCCCAATTTCCCTCTCTTTTCTTTTATATTATTTATGTTAATAATGCTATATCTTAGAATACTGCCACAATACATTTCCAGCCAGAGCCTTTTGGTTTTCTGTGACTTAGTGGGAAAAAAAATGTGGGGGAGCGGGAGAATTGACTTCTATTACTAATCTTGGGGCCAACTTATGAAGTTTTGACAGCATATGTTAACTGTTATAGAAGGGAATGCTAAATGAGTATCTAAGAATTAGGAATTAGCCATATTTATGTTAGCCCATCAAATTATTGCCGTATCAAGATTCCTGGTATCTTAAATAAAGGAAACATTACATTTTGTTGTCTCTTGCATATAATTATTTAATTGAGAGGTTTGAGATGGCAAGGAAATTAGAGAAAGTGCTTAGTCCTTCATATTATTTTTATTGTTTTTATTGAAATAATTATATAGACCTACCATCAGATGGGATTTGATATTTGAATAGAAATCTAACAATGAATCCATAAAATGAAAAATCACAATTTAGATAACTAAAGGCTTAGATAATATAAGTTCAACAGTTCTACAAGTAAACCATATTCTTTCCAAAGGCACCAGACCCCTAAATAGTATTTATCAGAGGATATTTATTTATGCACACAATTACATGAGTCATTGCTTCTTTATTATCTGGCTAGAGACATAAAAATCCTTGCTTCTAAGCAGAGGATCCATTGATGTTTTGAGTATTATATACATTAATCAAGAATAGTAATGCACCTTAAAAATGTCTACTTAAAAGGTATGCATCTCAAGCATTTAAAGTCTCTAAGGTGAAGCTAAAGATTTTCAGGATAGATTACTTATTTTTTGTTTCAAATTTTTGGAAATTTTAACTTTTTTTGTCTGAGTAAAATAGATGCTAGTTATCTTTTAAATTGTGCCAAATATCTGGTCATCATTCAAAGACACTCTAAGTATGTAATTAATGGGGTAGATTAATTTGGAGAGATTTTCAAATTCCCATGGTGCTTTATCTAGATGAGGACTTTGTAGCAAACCTGGTAGAGAAATGAATGTACCTGTCAACATAATGTCATTCCACAATAACCATTCTATATATTTCAATTGAATTATTTCACATTTAAGACAAAAAATCCATTAGTGTTACGCAGAACAGAAAATATTCTCTTTGGAGCATCTAATCCTATTGTATTTTTGAATCATACCATTTGATAAATTAAACTAATTTTCTAGTGTCATAATTGACTAAAGCTTTAGCAAGGCTGAGTACCAGTGGCCAGCATGAAATGCATGCACTTTGAGCCCTGGAGGACTGAGTTCATATAAAATTTCATTTATAAGTCAAATGAATTAGAGCATTTTAATCTAGTTCCTTATACCCTAGTGGATATTAATGCAAGTTAATTTGGGTATTAAATAGGTCAGGATTAAAATGAACAACTGTTCAGGAGTTTGTGTGAAAATAATGACTATTTCCAAAGTGTTTGTATCTCATCAATAACATAATCCTTCATTTTCCTAATTACTGGCTACTTTTGATGAAGGCTTATCCTTTAATTTTGCAGAGAACTTTGGTGGTGTAATCCTTGCTCTAAAGCAGAATAGCTCATGACTCCTCTCAGATATCAATATTTTAAAGAAAGGAAGTGTACAATTGTGAGAAAACTTGAGCCTGGAATGAAAAGGCTTTCCTTTTGTACTTGTTTTTATCATTTGCTACCTTTTTAAATGAGGGAAAGTCAATGAGTCACTCTGAGCCCTATTTTCCACATTTATAAAATGGAGAAAACATGATCTGATTCACAGGTAGCATGGCATAATAGGTAGAATGCTAGTTCTAGAAGAACAAAGATGAGTTCATATCCCACTTTGGATATGTAGGAGTTATGTGAGTTTGCATGAATCATAATTGTTCTGTGTCTCAGCTATACAATAAAGCTAAAATTTCCTTATGATACTGGCATAAGTTTCAAATGAGATTAGGTTCATCAAGAGTTTTGCAAAAGTTTGAAGTATTATATAAATGTCAATTAACAATAGCATAATAATGATGCTAATAACATAATTATAATAAAATCATACTAATCATTATATAATGTTATATATTATAATTATATAAGTTATATAATACCTTGAGTATAATAAATACAAGTTTATAATTGTTATTATATTAATTATATATTATATTTATATAAAAATTATAAATTTATAATAAATAAACAATAAAAATAATAAAATATAAAGGAAAGTTTCATATACATATAAGAAATTCATGAAATAATAATATTAGAATTTATGTTGAATTTTAAGATATGCAAAGTGCTTCATATTTATTTTATCTGTTGTGTTACAAGAAATTATGCGTAGAATACTTTCAGAAAACATGGAAAGACTTATAAGATATGCTAAGAGAAGTGATCAGAACCAGGAGTAAATTTTATACAGTAACATCAGTATTTTAAGGATGATCAAGAGGAAAAAAAAACACTTAGCTACTCTGATCATAAAATGGTCCAAGACAATTCTTTTTTATTTTCATTTAGAATATTTTTCCATGGTTACATGACTCATAATCCCTCTCTCCCCTGCTCTCTCCTTCCCCTCTCCTCAAACCCTACAAGAAGTTCCACTGGATTATATATACATATATCATTGTTCAAAACCTATTTCCATGTTATTCATATTTGCAGTAGAGTGATCTTTTAATGTCAAAACTCTAATCACATCCCTATCACACTACGTGATCGAGCATATATTTTTTCTAACACATTTCTCCTCCCACAGTTCTTTCTCTGGATATGGATAGTTTTCTTTCTCACAAGTTCCTCTGGATTGTTCTGGGTCATTGCATTGCTGCTGGTAGAAAAGTCTATTACATTTTATTGTGCCATAATATACTAGTCGCCTGGTTCTGCTCCTTTTGCTCTGCATAGATTCCTGGAGGTCATTCCAGTTCATATGGAATTCCTCCATTTCTTTATTCTTTTCAGCACAATAGTGATCCATCCCCAACATATATCACAATTTATTCAGCTATTCCCCAATTAATGGAAACCCTCTCATTTTCAATTTTTTTGCCACCTCAAAGAGTGTGGCTATAAATATTTTTGTACCAGTTTTTTTCCATATTACCTCTCTGGGATACAAACCCAGCAGTGGTATGGCTGGATGAAAGGTCAGACATTCATTTAAAGCCCTTTGTACATAGTCCCAAATTGTCTTCCAGAATGGTTGAACCAATTCACAACTCCACCAGCAGTGTATTAGAGTCCCAATGTTGCCACATGCCCTCCAACATTTATCACTTTCCTTTGCTGCCCTATTGACCAGTCTGCTAGGTGTGAGGTGGTATCTCAGTTGTTTTAATTTGTATTTTTCTAATCAGGAGAGACTTAGAACACTTTTTCATGTGCTTTTTGATAGTTTTTATTTCACCATGTGAAAACTGCCTATTCATGTCCCTTGACCATTTGTCAATTGCGGAATGGCTTGATTTTTTTGTAAATTTAACTTA
This sequence comes from Gracilinanus agilis, assembly GCF_016433145.1. Lineage (NCBI taxonomy): Eukaryota > Metazoa > Chordata > Mammalia > Didelphimorphia > Didelphidae > Gracilinanus > Gracilinanus agilis. Next base: position 450,114,047 of record NC_058133.1, read on the forward strand.
GTTCCTTATATATTTGGAAAATTGAACCTTTCTCTGAGAGTTTTCCTATAAAAATATTACCCCAGTTTATTGCTTTCCTTCTAATTTTGATTGCATTGGTTTTGTTTGTATAAAACTTTTTAATCTGATATCATCAAAGTCATTCATTTTACACTTTGCAATGTTCTCTATCTCTTTTTTACCATTTATTAATATTCATTTTTAACATGATTACGTGATTTCTATCTCTTTCTTGGTCTTAAATTCCTTCCTTTCCCACAGATCTGACAGGTAAACCAATCTATGTTCTCCTAATTTATTTATGATTTCATTCTTTATATTTAAGTCATTTACCCATTTTAAATTTCTCTTGGTATAGGGTGTAAAATGTTGATCTAAAAATAATTTTTCCCAGATTGTTTTCCAATTTTCCCAGCAGTTTTTGTCAAATAGTGAGTTCTTTTCCCAAAAGCTGGGGTCTTTGGGTTTATTGAACACTAGTTTACTGAGGTCATTTACCCCAAGTCTATTCCATTGATACACCCTTCTGTCTCTTCATATTGTTTTGATGACCTCTGTTTTATAGTGCAATTTGAAACCTAGTACTGCTAGGTCCCCATCCTTTACATTTTTTTCCATTATTTCCCTTGATATTCTTGATCTTTTGTTCTCCCAGATGTATAAAATTTAGTCCTGTTTCTGATCACTTCTCTTAGCATTATCTCTTATTTTTCCTTGGTGAAATAAGGGGGTTGGACCTAATAACCAGTGTGGTTCTATTCCGTCTAAATCTATGGTCATATGAGTATTAAAATTCATAAGAGGGGGGCAGCTGGGTAGCTCAGTGGATTGAGAGTCAGGCTGAGAGATGGGAGGTCCTAGGTTCAAATCTGGCCTCAGACACTTCCCAGCTGTGTGACCCTGGGCAAGTCACTTGACCCCCATTGCCCACCCTTACCACTCTTCCACCTAGGAGCCAATCAATAGACAGTAACAGATAAATGAATAGTGTTTCCCAAGTTGGAAAAGAAAACACTCCACTCCTTCAAGTCTTTCCCTCAGACCGAGATAGAGAGAGGCAAAGATGTTACCTTCTCCAGCTCTGAGAGAGAAAAAAAAAACTGCATGGTGGCTGTTGACTGTCAGAAGCCCACACCTGGGATGCCACAGCCAGAGTGTGTAACTGTCATAGAAAAAATGGTTCTTCTCATACTTTTCCTCTTCCTGAAATGTTTCTTCTCTCTACTTAATCCTGCCTTGGCTACATTTTGCACAAAATATATTCTAGATTTTCTGTTTTTGGATTTGTATTCTTTGATTTTTTTATAGCCTATTGTATGTTATATTAAGCTCGTGTTTTATTTCTATCTATTTTATTCCCATTTTATACACTAAACTACATGAAAACAGTGAATATATCTTATTTTTATTCATATTCTCCAGAGCACTTATCAGATAATTGGTATTTAATTTAGTATTTGTTTAATTCAATTGACTTAAATGGAATTTTGTCTTTGTCATTTCACTTATTTCCCTGAATGTGATTGTTTTTGTCTTTCTTCATATTCACAGTTACTTTGTACAGTCCCTTACATGTAGTCAGTATTTAACAAATGCTCAGTAATTATAATTGTGATTATAAGTGAAATCAATATAAAATGATAGCTTAATTGTGAAGGAAACAATAGTAATGGGCTGCTCATTTCTCTAGTAAAAAAATGTTTATTTTGAAAATATGTGATAAAAAACCTCAGTCTGACAGTTTTTTTGTGATTTTTGCACTTTATTATGTTTCCAATGCTTACCAGCATATTGCTCTTAATGAATGTTTGTTGACTGATTTCTTATGATACAATATTATGTCATAAATAGTTTATAATTGAAAAAGGAGAATCTATCTTTGATTTTACTTGGGTACATCACATTGTTCCTTGCTCAACATTTCCTGGTGCCACTTTTAACTAAATCCAAAGAGAGAGTAGTCCTGGTTCTTTTTCATTTTTTTTTCTAATTACTATCAATAGTTAAAACTATGATTCCACAACATTGCCTCTGATCTAAATAGGAATGACCAGAGAATGAAGCAAAGCTAACAATTACCATTATAGAAAAATCTCAATATGACTAAGACCCTATTAGAGACTGATAGTTTGAAAGTGCTTTGTGTGTGTGTGTGTGTGTGTGTGTGTGTGCATGTGCAAGATTAGGTTGTATTATTTTTCTTCAAGTTGAAATACTCTGAGATTATATTTTACCACATTAAAATAAATGGATTATTTTTCAGAACCAGAGAAATTAGAATAATTGGAAATAACTTCAATGGAAAATGGGTAATAATTAAATTAGATAAAGAAGGTTTAACTTGAAAATATTCAGTGAAGTTTTCCTTACTGTTTCCACTGATAACGAAACCAATTTTACTTAGTTGTATTTGTTATGGAGCTTTTCCTTGGCTCAAGTGATAACTTGTTTTTCTGCAGTATTTATGCCTTGCTTCTAATTCTGCCCATTACAGTTAAGGATAAGTAGAATTTCACTCTCTCATCACCACCTTTCAAATATTTTAAGATACATATCTTATTCTCCTTTTTGAAATCAGAATCCTTATCTTCCCTGAAGCTTCAACTCCCCATGAATAACAAGTTCTTCCTTTTTTGTTAATCAAAATATAATCATTTTCTTAATTTCTGCCTTTATTAAAGAATAAAAATATCATGAAACAAACAAGTGAAAAATTATATGTTGTTCTGATTTTAAGTTTCAGACCATATGCATATGATCAACATCTCAAATTTACTTTTACATAATTATATGATTTAAGGTTTATTATCTTTTTCCCCTGAAACTACTTAATCTATTTCCTGTTTGTGTCAACTAGGTCTGTATTATACAAAATAAAACCTTGGCTTTTCTATTTTTGTTAATTTTCACAGAAATGTCCTTGCTACCTCCCAAATCATGTAACATGGAAATGGCAGGGTGGAATTCCTGCAAGATACAGGGTCAAGCCTCACCCAGAATTCCAGGGGATCTCCCCCACTGGAAAACTCTGGGTGAGGGGACAGTTTAAGACAGTTAAGGATGATTGATTCCTGGGGGATGAAGTGAGCAGGTCACTCTGTTTGCTGAAACCAGTTCTGGATAGCTTTGGTGGACTGTGGCAAAAGCCATTTTGGTTCTTCACTGCTCCTAACTTGTTTAGCTGAATTAGACCTTTCCTGCAATAGCATTTTGTTATCATTTAGTTATTTTAGATATTAGAAGTGATATTTATAGGCTTTGAGGGCAAGCTAGTTTCTTAGGCTTCCTAGTTCATATTCAAATCCTTGAAACCCCTTCCTTTCCTTCCCCTTCCTCTTTTATCAGTAAAACTTCATCTTTGAGGTGGCTGTGCCTGGCTATTTATTTGGGAATACTCACTTCCTCCATAAAGCTTGGTTCCTTTCAGTTTCCAGCCCAACAAGTCAGATCCTCATTCTGTCCCTGATAGCTACTAGACATCAAGCTTCTCCTATCTTCCCTAGTCAGACCTGTGGGGAAATAAATTGAGAAAGTGAACATCTTGAGGGGATTAGCCTTACTCATTCAAGCCAGTGTATCTGAGCATTCTCCATTTTCAACTTATTCCAACTGTTTTTAACTGTCCTTCATCCAGAGTTCTCTTGGGGTGGGAGCATTCCCTGGAATTCTGGGTGAGGGTTGATCCTATATCTTGCAGGAATTCCACCCTGCCATTTCCATGTTACAATATAGGAAAGGAAGGGGTTTCAAGGATTTGGATATGATCTGGGAAGCCCTGAAATGTTAGGTAGAAACAGCCCTTCCCCCCAAGGAGGGAGTGGCAGACTTTATAACTAGGTTGCCCTCAAAGCCTATAAATATCACTTCTAATATCTAAATAACTAATTGATAACAAAATGCTATTGCAGGAAAGGTCTAATTCAGCTAAACAAGCTAGGAGCAGTGAAGAACCAAAATGACTTTTGCCACAGGACACCAAAGCTATCCAGAACTGGGCTCAGCAAATGGAGTGACCTACTCACTTCAAACCCCAGGAATCAACTGTCTTAAACTGTCCCCTCACCCACAGTTCTCTGGGGGGGGTCCCCTGGAATTCTGGGTGAGGCTTGACCCTGTAACTTGCAGGAATTCCACCCTGCCATTTCGATGTTACACTCATATCCTTCACTCCTGGATTTCCCCTGGTGATATTATTTTTTAATTACCAATGTAACCATACCCTAAACCTTCCTTTATACCATTTGCAAAAAAAGTCTTGTCATATGTCTCATTATACTAAGTTTCAGTGTTACTTCAAATGGTCAAATATGCCTCCTTGCATTGGGATTTCTAGGTTACTTCCTGGAAAATCTTTATTTTATGTACTGTATAAAAATAATATTCATTATATTCATATTTAATGGTATGACCTCTTTGGTCATCTTTTTTCCTAGCTCATCAGATAACTTACAATATCTTCACATTGAATTATTTATCTGTATTTATTTGTGTGCCCTCTCACCTTCTTCTCTCACCTTTCACAATTTCTTATTTAAGGATTAGTGATTGTAAATTCACAATTACATAGTGCTAAGGTATTTTTTAAAACTTCATTCAAATATGTTTTTTCCTCATTACTTTCCCCCTCATCTACCCCTCTTCTATTATTTCAACATCAGAATTCATTTATTATTTTAAAATCTTGGACCTAAAGTCTACAAAGGAAAGAAGTATTTGAATTGCTAGAATTCTAATTCTTAAAATACAGTCTTTGAAATTATTACAACAAAGAAAATTTCTCTTCATCATTTGTCAGGTTCATACTTGAGAATTATAGTGGGTGCCTATTTAAATGATAGAACACTGAATAACAAGTAACTGTAAACTAACTAGAATTAATAGCACAGGTGAATCAACATCCTTTCTCCAAAAAAATTAAATGAACAGTTTTGAGTTAGATCCTCTAGAAATGACAAGGAGAAATGTGTCAAAAGGAGAGATGCTAGGAGGATCAGAAGATGAAAGGATTCTGCCATTAATTTTAAAAAGTAATTTGTTGTGGGAGTTGTATATTTTTTGTACCCCATCACCAGAATAGCTGTCATCAATTTAAAAAAAAATCATCTATGATATGAAATGTATCATAAAGCTAGATTCTGGGATACTAAAAGAAAACAAAATACTTTTTGGACTCTTAAGCGTTTGTCGAGTGCTGGTCCTAGGTGGAGGAAATTCTGTATCTAACTCCTACTTTTGACAACTCAGCACATGAATCTGGGAAAATTATTTATTTTCTATGTCACCCAGAGAATTCTATATTCTTATTTATTTTTTGTATTATGATATTAGAATTAATTTGCATCTATGGACAAGTTAAAGAATAGTGGGTAAGGTTTCCTTAGGCAACTGGAATTCTGGGTAGCAAGGGGTCAGTTGATGTTTTCCAACTGCCAAAGGTCTTCTGGTAGTTTTGGGGCCTAGGAGAACCCTGTTTTTTCTGTTGCCTGGAATACTGAAATAACACAGTGGCATGAGAAGGAGGAAAACAGATTAGAGTTTCTGGAATAAGTTTGTTGGAAAAATCAACAGAAAGGAGAAAGAGAGAGAACATTTTTCTCTGTGTGGCTGAGAGGGCCAGGCCATTTTGAGGCCTGGTCAGGTCTAAAAAGCCTATCTAGACCCAGAAGGGCTGGCAGAAGGGAGAGAGTGAGAGAACTACCAACTGATTCAAAAGTGAAGCAGATTTTCAGAGACAGTAAATCTATAATTAGAGGATTAGTAATTAGCATGTATATTTAATATAGTAAAATGAGGTAAACTAAGTCATTGACCAGAAAACCTGTTTTTTCCCTGGGGAAAGTAGAAATCAGAAATGAGCTTTCCTGTGAAGGTCAGGCAGCTCAGAACCAAAACATCATAGTCAGGATCCATGAGAAAGTAACTCCTTTTATTGCCTCACAGTCCAGGATAAGATATACGATGGAAAGTTCCAGACCCCATGCTACTAACCAAAATAGCTTCCAGACGATAAAATTTGCTTTCTTAATCAAGGTTATGTCTCAGTAATGAACATTGTTGGTATCTTGCACCCCATAAAAACTGCATTGTGATTTGTCCGGTACAGCTTCACTAGGAACTGTCCTGGCCAGTAGGTACAATATTAATTAAATATTGGTTCCATTAATTTGAACTTCTGGGTGTCCAGACTCCCTTTATGAAGTGCATCACTTCAATAGTTTTGGGTATTTTTAGTGATAGATAAGGAGTTTTAAGGAAGAAGCAGGTCTGTGAGGACCAGTGGGCCTGGGATGATAAATTTAGACCCTTTTAGATTAGGGAATCCTAATCCTTGAAACTTTTGTTTATCTTTCCTTACCTTTCATTAATCTTAATAGTTATTAAATAGAAGGTTGGTTTTTTTTTTTTGTTTTTTTGTTTTTTTTACATCTGTCTCTAGCAGTTTTCCTTGCACAGAACAAATCCAGTTACACGGACAAGTAAAGAAGATATTGTATCCCAATTTCTCCCTTACCATTCCTAGCTGTTCCTATTATAACATTATTACCATTAACATTCTTGGCTATTCCTATTTCTTTACATTTTCTGTCGAGAATATTTTAACAGTATTTCCACAATAATATGTACATATAATTTTAATAATAATTTTCTAATATTTTGTGATCTATTTTCTCTCTCTCCTCCATTTCCCCTTCCCTGAGATATTGAGAAATTTGACATAGTTTATAATATACTATCACACAATACATATTTCCATATTCCTGATATTGTGAAAGAAGACATGCCACTTACAAGAGAAAAATTTTCAAGAAGGAAATGAAGTGAAAAATGGTTTGCTTGAATCTGCATTCATACTCTATCAGTTCCTTATATAATGGTAGATGGTCTTTTTCATCATGAATGCCTTGGAATCCCTTGAAGTCCTGTATCTTACATTCTTGTATTGCTGATAATAGTTGTCATTCATACTTGATTATTATATGTTATTGCCATTATTGTGTACAATATTCTTCTGGTTATGCTCAGTTATCTTTATATCCTTTAATATAAGTCTTTACATTTTTTTATAATCATCTTGTTCATCATTTCCTTTGGCCCAATAATATTTCATTACAATTATGTACGACAACATGTTTAATCATTCCCCAATTGATGCATATCCCTCCAGTTTCCCATACTTTGCCACCACAAAAAGAACTGAAGTAATTTTTTTTATTCATATGATATAAGTATTTGCATAAATAGGTCTTTTTCTCCTGTATTTAATAGCTTTGGGATTTTGCTAGGTAAAATGGGTATATGTAGTTTCATGGCCTTTTTGGTTTGGTTCTAATTTGCTGTTTATAATGGTTATATCAATTCAGAGCTCCACCAACAGTGTATTAGTGTTCCAATTTTCCTCTATGCTTTCCAAAATTTATCCAGTGTGATTCATGTGAAATAATACCTGAGAACTATTTTAATCACATTTCTCTAATAGTGATTTGGATTATTTTTAATGTGATTAAATATATTTTTAATTTCTTTATCTAAATAAAGAGCTACAATATTAAAAATAATCAGAAACATAATAAATTAGATAGATTTGATGTTGATTGAATGAGCACACATAATAGTCATGATCATTTATTCAGTGTCACCTTAGAAGAAGGTCTCCATTGTTCTTCATCAGGAATCAGTGTGGGGCTCTGTGATAGTCAATTTTTTTCAGTGACTTTAAAGAAGTCATTTATGATGGACAAATTATATTGGTCAATGACACAAAGCATGGAAGAGTATGCAGCAAGCAAAGACAGTGTTCTCACACCAAATATATCTTGATTGATTTCTTTCGTATAATATATTCAAAAGTATTTTATACGTAAGACATAGGAGAAGACCATCCGATCTTTCTCTCTCTCTTTTGCAGAGAAGATGGCCCATCCATTTGTAACTGTGCATATATTTTGAGATTTTTTTCAATAAATTGATTGGTTTGCTATTTTTTTCTTCTTTCTCATTTTTCTTTCCTTATTTATTATATGGAATATTTCTTTAGGAAAAGGAAAGGGGAAGAATACTAGGAGGACTTCTGATAACATAAAATGGAAAATCTATCAATAACATTTAAATAATGAAATTGAATAGAATTACATGTTCAAAATTTTATTGTGTTGAAAAAAGTAAACGTCCAAAGTTGAAGGTAGGAAAAGAGCTGGCTAGAAAGAAATGAATATTTTAAAAATCAGATGGTAGTAGTAGGTGGCAAGATCAATATAACACTTGTTATTTTCACATCAAAAACTAATATAATCTTAGACTATATTGATAGTGTTCAGTTTATAGACTTGTATTTGTCTGGGTCCATTCACTTGTGAAGGAGTGTGTTCTGTGTGTGTCATATATTGGAAAAGATTGATAATTTGGAGAGAGAGGTGCCAGAGGAGAATCATTAAGGTAGTGAAGGGTCTTTAGACCATGCAAATACAAATGCACGCACACACACACATATATTTTTTAAATATATACACACATAAATACACACCTGTATCTATACTGACAGGAAACAATATATGTATGCATTTTATATAAATATGTATATATTCACAAGTGTATGTATATACACAAAAATACACACATACTTACTGAACTTATATGCAGGTACATACATATGCCTAATTCTGTTTATATACCCAGATCTAGAAAATACATATGTGTATTCAGGTATCCATGAGAACACATATACTATAGTCTTATTGGTTGCTTAAAACAAAGCTCTAAAAAAGCACAACAGGAATCATTATCTCTACTTTACAAATGAGAAAACTGAGATTTTAAAAAAGACTAACAGGGAGTTCCGGGTTAAGATGGCGGCAGAGTAAGAAGCAGCTCTTAACCTCTCCTGACCGAAACACACAAAATTCCTCAAGGGGACATGAAAACAAGTCCAGACGAATGGAGGAACCCCACAATAGGACACAGTGTGGAAGGTACGTGGAATTGAGGCATTTCCATGCTAGAAAGGGGTGAAACAGCTCTCACTAAATCGTGTGCTGAGCAACCATCCCACCCCCACCCCCTCCACACACAACATCTATAGCTCTGAAGCCAGCTAAAAAGAAATAGAGCAAGTTTGGGGCACCCATCGAGTCATTGGCAGCTCCGGGGCCTGTTCCTGAGAGGAGCAAGATTTAGGACCCCAATAAGCCAAACAACGCGCGCGAAATCTGAGCGAGGGAGTAGAGAGTGGACGCATGGCGCAGAGCACTGGCTGAGAGCACAGGCACGGGCAGAGGCGTGGGTGGAGGCAGACACAACCAGGAACTAAAGCTCTGAAAACCTGAGTGGGGAACCAGTGCAGAAGGGTATACGACTATGGAAACAGTGCCCTGAGACTTGTAAAGGAACCTCCTGCAGAGGATCAAGCAAAGGGGTCAACCAGGGGGCTTGACCTTGGAAAAAACCAGAACTCAGACCTCAGGAGCCAATAGACTGAGGACATACACTGAGCGCGAGGATAAACCCGAGAAGCTGCTGGGCTAATGATGGCTACCCAGTCTCAGGAAGCTCAGAAGAGAAAGAATAACAACAAGAAAAAGAAGCCTTTAACACTCGACAACTTTTACACAGAGAAAATCCAGACAACCAAGCAAACAGAGGAGGAGAACAAACAAGCATCTGGACCCTCCTCAAATAAGGAAAACTCCTCACAAGCTATGGAAGAGTTCAAAACTGAGATTTTGAGGAAAATGGAAGAGATCTGGCAAGAAAATAACAGTTTAAAAGGTAGAATCTTGCAATTGAACACCAGAAATGACCAGATTGAAAAGGAATACCAGAAGATCATGGCTGAAAACCAGAAGATTATGGCCGAAAACCGAAAGATAATAGCCAAAAATCAATCCCTAAAGGCTAGAATTGAGCAAGTAGAAGCTAATGATCTCTCAAGACAACAAGAACAAATAAAACAAACTCAAAAGACTGAAAAAATAAAAGAAAACATGAAATATCTCAATGAGAGAGTGACAGACCAAGAAAACCGGTCTAGAAGAGACAATTTGAGAATAATTGGTCTTCCAGAAAAACCAGAATTTAATAGAAACCTGGACTCCGTACTAAAAGAAATTATTCAGCAAAATTGCCCTGAAGTCCTACAACAAGAGGGCAATATAGACATCAAAAGGATTCATAGAACACCCACTACATTTGATTCAGAGAAGAAAATGGTTAGAAATATTATTGCCAAATTCAAAAGCTTTCAAGCAAAAGAAAAAATCTTACAAGAAGCCAGAAAGAGACAATT